>NW_019384478.1:455834-499162 GCF_000671375.1 Centruroides sculpturatus
TAATATGACAGACACAGTACATAGGATATATAAGATCTATTTTCATTAACTGATACTCTGATTATTTTTAAGCAATTTTTAATCAGAAATTAAAATTACAAATGCATGATTAATTAAGTTAATAAGCATGTTTCAAGCGATTAACTTGTTGAAATAATTAGATAATTAATTGTTTAAAATTAAATTTTAGCTATTGAACTTGAAATTCAGTGCAGTCACTTCTCAGATTAAATTAATAATTCGATGTTTTGTGCGAAAGATTAGTGAATTTTTAAATTCGTTTTGCTAAAATTGTATGCGGCTGTTTGTAAACTTTTTATATGTCAGTGAAGTTTGTTAGAATTTTACATCAGCATGTAATCATTGGATTCAATTTTTCAAGACTTTAGAAGAATTATATTGAAAAATTACTGAAATAAAAGAGGGTTAAAGTCTTTGCTGAGAATAGAAAATAAAAAGAAAGCATTTAAAGAAATGATCTTCTAGGATATTGGCTAGACTTCCCAATGGCTATGTCATTTGCAATATTTGTCTAACTTCATATCAGCTCAATGTTCAAGATAAATAAGGCCGTTTAAACGCTTTTAATTTTAATCGAACTGTATTTCTATGGGATGATTTATTCAGTTAAAGTATTCAGTAACCAAATAAATATTACCTTTACGGATTCTTTTAGCATATTACACTCCGTTGCAGCATTATCAAAAAGATTTCAAGAAAGAAAATATGCATTTTGAAAATAAAAAAATCTTTTCAATTATTTTCACAAATCTATACACAGATTTTACGAAAGTTCAGAAATTCGCGATCTTCATGCAATAATGAAACACAAACTATCACGAAAGACGCAAAATTACGCAGAATTAGAGGCGCGGGATTTAAAAAATTAAAGAAAAATTTTCAACACATTTAAGACAAAACATTATTACATTTTCGATAATATTATTTCTAATTTTAGTTCGATTGTTTCGTTTCCTACCAGAGAAATGCTACAGAAAGTTTATAATGGCTTGTCACTGTAGTATAATGAGATTATTCATTTAATTCAGAAAAATAGAACTTTATCAACTAATTTGTAGAGAATTCGTTATATCGTATACACAATATTGTTCCTTACCGTGTATTACTTTATTAATAATTCATATTGTATACATATTTATACGTCGTAGTATTAAAATATATATCAAAGGAAACCTACGATGTCATAGGAAGGGAAACAATCGAACTAAAATTAGAATATTATTGAAACCACGATAATAGTTTGTCTTAAATTTATTGTAAAGTTTTCTTTAATTTGTGAAATCTGTCACCTCTATTTTGCATAATGTCGCATGGAATAATTTGGGGCTAAAAACATTAAAAAATATTTCCAACAAAGTTTGTAATGATAGATAATGAAATTTACTACATAAAATGATAATAAAATATCGTAATGAGAGTAAATAAAATGTTAGGACAATTTTTAATTAAAATTGTATATAGTTAATTAATGAAAATAAAACAATAATTTAATGATTTTACAAAATTACAGTAAATAGAAAGCGTTTGTTCAATTTAAAACTATATACTGTACTTCAGTTTTATGTCGAATTTTTATCTTTTCATGATGTTAGAATTATCGTAAATTTATTCGCAGTGAATTTTTAATAATCCCTCAAAAATATCAATTTATTCAAAATGCCCTATAAACTTTCTTGCTTGTTTGTGCTAGATTTTAACTTTTTATATATCAGTTCTTATAAAATGAATCGAGAATATTTGAATAAAAAGTAGCCTAAGTTTTGATGCAAAACAATGGCAAAACTTTATAAATCGATAAAACTGCCGGAGGGGACATTTACTTCCATCAGTCATTTCCTTACAAGTTGACGTAGCGTTTCATTTCAGTCGTCATGTCAGAAACTTTTCAAACAAAACTTTCCAGACAGACAGATCGACTTCGATGGGGCAACTATACAGCCATTCTACTTGCCCCATATGATTTTTTTTCTTGTGCGATTTTGTTAATGGCAGTGCTTTTGTGCTGCAGCTTCCCGTTTTTTGATTAATCTTACAAGAGAATTACTGACATGTGAGCTTGGACGTCTTGCATCCCACCTGGAAAAAGATCGAATTTCATTTTGTTTTCATTTGTGCTACAAGATGCTCTTTAGAAAAAGATAGCCAAGTGCGTTGATAAAATTTTGAAATTTAATATTTAAAATTCAAGCGTTAGATTTAGAAATTTTTTTATTCTATTAAATTAAAAATTTAATAATAAGATTTTAAATAGATAATTATTGTTTAAAATTAATTACTAATATAAAACAATTGCTTACTTAAATATTTTCGGAGATTAAAATTTAATAGCAATATTTTACAATGTCATAAGAATGCAATTTAAAAAAGGAGTATTTTTATAAATGAATTCAAATCTATAAATCTAACAATTAATTAAAAGTAAATTTGCAAAATTGCTCTTGATGATCAAATAAATAATTTAAATAATTTGTAATATCTTCGAATTACATTGAGTAATCTTTTAGATCTCATTCCCTATATATTTGTATAGTATAATATTATAAAAATATAAATTTTAAATAATAATTTTTTAGTATATGTACTACTTAATAGTTAATAAATATTTGTTCTATTTGGTTAAAATTATTTTCCAAACCCTAAAAAATATATGGAAAGTATAAACCAAAGCATAATAAAATTAAATTATTTAATCCTTAAAATAGAGAACCAATGAATAATTTTTGAGATATTTATATAAACTGAAAAAGTAAAGATTTTAATCTATTTATGTTTCAAAGACTTAGAAATAAAAATATGAAAATTTAAAAAATAGTTTAAAATTAAAACTAAAAATTTACTTAATTCTTTTATCACTACACTCGTAGAAATTTACAATTGAATTGCTCAGTGTTGATAATCTAGAGAACATTGATTTATAATTGGGATATAACGTTGGTTTAACAATTCAAATCAATTTTTTGATTTGCTTTAAGCTTTTTGTCCTTATGCATAGTATAGCCTAACTATTCTTTTTTAAGCTCATATTGTTGCATAAATATTTAGGACTTTTCATATACTAATTATAAGTCTTTTAAATTGTAGTGTTATTAAACTTTTTATTAATAAAAAAGTAATTCCTAAATGTTCATAATATTTCGGAAGAGACAACAATTCACCTTCTCTTCATCCTAATATGACAGACACAATGTATTGGTGAATACTAAAAATACACACACAAAAAAAAACATAAATTACTTATTTATAGAAATACTTTCAAGTAATTTAAAACAAAATACGATATTGTACTGTACATATGTATTTAAATAACGTATTTCCTTACATATTTTACATATTCCAACGATACTTCGGAGCCAAATTGCTATTTGACACTATATTAAACATATTATAATATACATGACAATTGAACAAAAGTCCTACATATTTAAGGAAGAAAGTGAGCTTAAAAAAGAATAATTCACATTGTTCAATATTAAATTAATCCGATGTTTGCTAATAACAATTTACCCAGGAATCAATCCCAGCTTTAATGTCAACAATTTCAATCGATAAAGGTCCTATGCCAATGAACAATATTGCAAGATCGGTAATGAATATTGTTATAGTGTCGGCAGTGATGTTAATAATGATTTTCACAGCATGATCGTTTATCTGATAATTTCTATTTGAAGTTGTCACTGATAGTGGAATAATATGCAATTATTTTGCTAATATATACCATATATCGGTAATCAAATTTTAGCATAGAAAGACTTTAAAGCAGATTATTTTATAGCCTATCGTATATTTTAAAATATGTTTTAAACAAGTGTATAACATATAAGTTCTAACATGAACGTTTATAACATATAAGTTACATAGTTTCGACCCCTACCGATGCAATTTATTAATTATTAATAAAATTTATAAGGAAAGTTACAAAGAAGGATGTTTAACATATTTTTGAAAGAATTGTAATGTTTAAAAACTTATTTTATATTTTTACACTTACACAATATAATTTTATTTTAACTTATACATTATTAAGTGCTTTTCTGACCTAATGGTGACATTCCCAATAACTAATATAAAAGTCGTTGTCTGTGTTTATGCGTGTATGTGAATTCCTTATAACTCCTGCAATTTTCGTCCAATCTAGACGAAATTTTGATTATATTTGTTTTATCTTTTGACGGAAAGTATAGGCTGCTTATTGTGCGGAAGTAATATTAGCTATATGTAGAATAAACGTGTTATCGATTTCGGACCGGTGATCATACTAACGTTTCAATGATGTCAGTGACTTTGTGCCGTTTATGCTTGACAAAAGAACTTCCCTTAAGTTACATTTTTACACATTTTGGCAAATGGCGTATTTTAAACTTCATTAAATTTAAACTTTAATCTCTACTTTATTCTACGAATTAAAAATCTAAAGATGAGATATTGGTATTCCATACACCGCATTACTTTCAAAATACAGTATATGATGTTAGATGGGTGTAAAATCTAATATGTTGGGATCCAGTACGAATTTAATAATAATTTTCAATTGACACGTGTTCAACACAAATCCTCGATCTAATTTAAAGAGGAATTCTAACATTAGGATTACAATACTACTTTTACAGAACACAAGGCCTAACCGGCCCTATATTCTGTCAACTTCCAGCCAACAGTCGTATATTAAAACTTTTTCAGTATTGACCCAATTAATTTTCTAGGACAATTTAATGCTGGGCCAACTTTGACTGTGATTGGTTGGCTAAAACAATACTAAATTTTCTAGGTGGATATTTTACGTTGCGGATATAGTATCATATTGTTAAATGTTTAAATAAAGATTTTTTAATTGAATTTAAAGTTGTTTTAAATAATTTTCATTTAATTAAAGGAAAATTAGTTGAAAACAAGTAATAAATAATAATAGTAAATGACGATAAATCTCGTGCAGAGGCGTAACTAGAATTGATTTTGTCAGAAGCAAATCAAAAAATGGCTTCCCTTGAAGCCAATGTTCTTTACAGTTTTGACTGAACTCTGGTCATTTTCTAAACAGCATGTATTTACTTTTAAGTAACGACATCGCAATATTAAAAAAAGAAAATGGAATTTTTCGATGTTTTGTTTTTTTAAATCATAACGGTGTTCCCAAATTTGATTCAGGAAAGCACCTTATCTGACCCACTCTAGATATTCGCGCGGACATAATTTTTAAATTATTTTTTATTTTTAATTAATTTATATAGTTTTATTTATTTTCGAATATATTTCTGAATATATACTATTATTATAAAATCCATATTTGCATTTAAATTTCTCTGAAGTAATAATTAAAATTTAGTTTTTAAATCTAGTCAGCTGATGATTTGACCTGGTGAAATATTTAAATAATATCTGAAAATTAATTTATTGATTACAGATATCGAGATTTACAAATTAAAGTTTCTATCTACATCGATTTCACTTTCAACAACTACAAAAAAAATTAAATAAATAAAAGTAAAAATTTGGAAGATTTACTGCAGTTTTTCATTTAAGATATTGAATTACAATAATAAAATTTTAGATTCTTTTTATTTTCATTTTGAGTTTGATTTAACATATTTATCAGTTTCTATTTTTTCCTTTTAACATGTTTCATGTACAAATAAATATCCATTATCAAATACTTTTTTAAAAGCTGTATTATATTTAAACAGAAAAATAGATACTTGAAAGAATAAAAATAATATGGCATTAATACTTTTTTCGTTTTTCTAAAATTTTGATTTGAAAGCTTGGAAAACTCTACAAATCAAATTTATTTTCAAGAAAATAGACAATGGCAACAATAAAATTTCATACCGTAGAATATAGTTTATAGATTTTATCAAGCTTTAAAATCATATTTCAAAACGAGAAAAACAAACAATTATTTATTCAAAATAAAAAGTATTTTTATATAATCCTTAAGTGATTATTATTATTTTATCATTTGCTTTTCAAAAATTATTGCTCTGCTTATTTTTTGACTGTGCCTTAATACATTTTCTAAATGCTCATTTTAATTAGTTATTTATAAGTAACTAAAAATTGTTTTTTATTTAAAATATTCATCTAGTAAATAATAAACGTACTGTACAACAAAAGAAATTGGTTTTTGATTTATCAATAATTGATAATATAGCTAAGCTGAAAGAGCAGAAACTAAGAGATAATATAGACCTACATGGAGGTCAGTTTTTAGTCCGTTATAGGTAGTTTGATCTTATAAATAAATCATTTAAGTTATGTAGTATAGAAACCAGTAGATCTGGTCAAATTTATTTATAGAAATGTATTGGATCTTGACTAGATTTGATCTCATAATCATGTATTGAAAAATAGCTATATCGAATTTCATCTGATATCTGGTCGATCTTTAAATAGATTATTATGATGAATTTATCATATATGATATAATATATATAAAATTAGAAAAATAGTCGATAAATTTAAGTTTGAATTGTCAAGAAACTTTTAAATTTTTATTTTGTGCAAGTCAAGTTTTGTTTTTACACAAAATTAAGATAAATCTTTTATATTATATAGAATATTTCTCGACTTTTTTACGTTAACTATTTCCGTACAGAAATAATTGTTAACATAAAAAGAAGAAAACATAATATAGCAAGTCTTAGTTTAAGATAATTTACAATTATCAGAAGTATAACACTGAAACTGTGAAATTTCAAATCGAATATAATAGTCTGAACTTTATTTTCAAACGTTAATTGCAGAAACTAGAGTAACTTAAATTTAACTTGATAATTCAATTATAACCAATTTCTAGAAATATATAAGTAAAAACTGCTTAGGCGAACACCTGCATTCGACGGGAACCTGTCAAAACGGGCAAAAATTTCTGGCACGGGATAGTTTTATACATAGAGTCTTCGTATAAGTTACCTGTATTAAACGACTACCTGTATAACGCGACCGCTGGCATCGAGTTTTGGTCGGAAACAACATAGAACAACTGTAATAAGCAACCACTTCCACGAATATGTCTGATCTAAAATATTGTTCGAACCCATCTCAACAACGTTTCCTCTTCCTAATATAATGAATTAGTCTAAACTCGTGTTCGAACGCACCTCAGCACTTCTCCCATCCTTGAAATTAGTCTAACAACAAAGGGAAATCATCTCATTTTGTTCGAAATTGTTCGAAAAACGAAAGAAATGCGAAGTGCTGTCTTAGAAGATCGCGTTAAAGTTATTAGAGAAAGTGAAAATGGTTTATCGCAACGGCAATTAGCGGCGAAATTTAACTGTGGGAAAACGCAATTTATTTTACAGTAGACCTACAGTATTTTCCTTACAGGTATAAAATATCTTATCTCATTATTTGATAAAATTTATTTTATTTATTTATTTTTGAAGCTTGTATACAGTACATGCGATAAATAGTTTCTTTTTCAACCTACCTTATTTCCACGATATTTTTAGAAAAATAATATCCAAGTAATTTTCGCAAGCAAAATATTCAAAAAAAAAACAATAAACGCATTGAGGCAAAAATCAGTTTTACAGGCAACCTTCCTTTTTCGATTCCGCGATTGTCGTTGATGTAAGAAATCGTATTATGAGAATAAATAATAAAATCGTTTAATTATTAATTAATAACTTTTTATTGTACTTAAGAAAATAATAAATATTAATAAAATAATACAGTATTTTTAAAGTTAAAATAAGATTAAACAAACCAAAACCAAAACCGATGTGGTGGAGAGATACGTCGCGCTTCTATATCGATGAAGCAATACACGTAACTGATAAGCGAACGAAGAGAACAAAGTTGAATTAATTAAATCGGAATAAAGAAAGTGTGCATTATAATCGGAATAAAGAAAGTGTGCATTATAATCGAAAAATGCGAATACTGTATTAATCTTTAAAATACTGGTATTAAATCTGTCCTATAAAATCACCACGACTTCTGTTAATCGAGTTATTCGATAAGAATAAAATACAGTACCAATATAGCTCTATCGTTGAAAAAATTCGCTTATTTTTGCTCACCTCGAGTTTTACCTGTCTAGAAGACCACTTTTTGAAGGAACCGTGAGTGGTCGCCATAGACAGGTATTACAGTATCTTATTACACATTACTAATAATTTACATCATTATAATTTCCGATAATTATAATATACAATTTAATATTTAGATAATATATACATTTCGATTTGTAATATATATTTTATGATTAATAAAATAGTATGTAATCATAATTAAGTAATTAATAAAGTACTGTACATACAAATTTAAACAATAAGTAATTCAAGTAGTATTAATTTTATATATGAATTTAGTTAATTTCTTTTTAGATAACTTTTAAATTCTATTAATGATAGTGATAATTAATAATTTCTTGAAGAATTGATGTGTAGATAATATAAAACACCTGTAAATAACATTTTAAAAGTTTTCACTTAATAGCTATAGGAATGAATTGAATTTTCCAAAAGTAAAATAAAAATTCATCTTTTGGAATAGTAATAAGAGCATTGCAATTAAATATAATATTTTTGAATTAAGAAAAATTAAGATTTAAAGATATTTTTACAGACCAAATACTATAACTTTAAGAATAAAAGTATCTATTAACTTCAAAGCTGCATTTTATGTACTGTACAAGCATAAAAAGTTGTATAAATGATGCACATTAGACTTAATTTTTGGTAATTTCTTTCAATAAAAGGTGAACTAATCCAATATAGTTGATTGTTTTGATATATGACACTCTTAGGGATAGGTACTGTACACCAATTACTGACATCATTCACCTTAAGGAAACGATTCCCAATTAGCCCATCAACTTATCATTTTTATTTTTATGTCGTTTTTTCTTGTCACATTTTCATATCCGGAACTTGTACTCGACTTTTTAATTATCACTACAGTGAGAATTATCTTATATAAAAAGTAAAATTTAGTTTAAACAACGAAAATTTTATAACGAAAATCTCTGGAATCTAATGGTAAATTTCGTAAAATTTTCTAGAATTTATTGTTCGGTAATATAATTATGCTTGCAATACAATATTATCATTTATCATGTTACCAAATTACTTTTACAATATGAAATTATATCTCATATTGCTTATTATCTACGTAAGCAGTATAATTTCCGGTTCAGTATCTCTTTATAGCTCAACGAAATGTTTGAAAACATTCCAATATGTAATTACTTATATAAATCATTGCAGTTTAGGTTTTTATGTTCATTAAATTATACTTTATTCATGGAAAAAGTCCTTGTATTTTATTTTATTACATTTCAAATGTAGCATGTTAATTATTAAAAGAATAAAATATTTAATTTNACTTTTCCTTAATGGATAATTATTTCTTTTAAAATCTATAAATATTTTTAAAAGTTTAAACATTAAAAAAATTTTAATTACATTTTTATTAATTTCAAAATGAAAATTATTTTAAATTATTTCCATAAAAATCACAGTTATAACATACATATTATAACATACACAATTATAACATACATATTGTGTTTTAAAAATATGTAATTTTATATTGCTATTATAACAAGATAATTTAAATATAAATTATTTATAAATCCTAAATAGATTTTATAGGAGTAATTCTTAATATTTTTAATGGAAGATATTTTTAATGGAAGAATTACTTTTAAATATTTTTTATTATAAATTTGACACTTTAATTTAATGGAAGTAAAACTGAAAACATTCATTTATATGGCTCAATTTTTTAAAAGAGAAAAGACTTGAGAAAGTTTATCGGATCGTTTTACAATATTCGTGAAAGCTTTGAGAAAGAAATAGATATTTGTCATAGGCCTCTTTTAATTTAGAAAGAGAATCATATACACTAGACTATGTTGTGATTGTATAGAAAATAAAGTAGAAAATGTTCGAGAAGAAATTGGAGATAAAAACTTTAGAAAGTTCTATAAATAAAACTGAAAAATTACTTTTAAATACTATAAAATTAGTAATAAAAATATTTACATTATTACATCCGTTTATAGAATGTCTCGTGCCACTGTATGCATTCCGTTTTCTGTTTGAAATATATCCCTTCAAAGTTAATTTTAATTTTTATTTTAGAATGAATTTTAAGCACTGAACTAATGATTCAGCGTAAAGTTTTTTCTTTTTGATTTTAGGTAATGTATCTGTTTAAACGTTCCTACAAAAGACATCAACTTCGACATATTACTCCAAGAAAACCATTAGGAAGGCTGGGATTATCTCGTTTATCTTTGTCTACACAGATGTCTAGTGTATTGGACAATCACATAACAACAAATAGGAGGACTTCTAGACAAATAGGTGGTGCACATAACACAACTACATGCTAAAATCCATACTTATAATTATATTCATTGTTGAAGGCATCAGTTTTTAATTTGTTGTTGTGTCTTTTCGTGTTTTGTGTATATTTTATTTTATAAAATAAAGATTGTAATTTATGTCTATAACATATATTTTTTATTCTATGAATATATTAATTAATATCAATATGTAATTATTTTCAATTTTATAATCTATTAAATATTTGAAAAATTCATATAAAATATGTATTATTAATGTCCAAAAATCATGTACATAAAAATAATGTTTAAAAATCTAATTTCAGAAACAAGTTTTAAATATTTTATGAAAAACGTATTTATCAATAAAAGTTGGCATTTATTTATTAAAACTATTTATTTTGAAAAAATTTATATTAATAACATTAATAAAAATATAAAATCAAATAAATATTTAACATTATAAACTAAGCTTTCTTTTAATTTATTGGGTTTTTACACAAAAACGGTTTACATCTTTACAAAAGTTGGTATTTACGGCATTTATTTAATAATTAAAATAATAAAACTTAGATAATAAATAAATTAATTGAAATAAAACTACTATTAAACCATTTCTCCAATAGCATATGTTAACTTGTTTATTAAAGATGTGTTTTATATCATCTATTAAAATGTAAAAAAATTGATTTCTTGAAAAATGGATTTTACTAGTTTTTGAATTAAATTGATAAATTTCTAAAACTTTATTGTGCAATTTGTATTAAGTCAAAAAAATGTTACTAATATTATACTCTAGTTTCGAGATGTGTAATTAATTCAAATATTTACTCAAGTGTAAAATTTTAAAATAATTGGCTATGACTTTTGCTCCAACACATTATCATAGTTTTATTGTAAATAACTATTCTCTGTAAGCATTCTTTTTCTAAAAAAATTATAAGATAGTTTAAGTTGAAGTGAAATATTTTAAAAGTTTTATACTTGTAAAAGTGATTTAATAAATTACGGATTTTATTATTAGAATGTATCAGTAACATGTGACATATTTTAGAATCTACATTAAATAACTTTGAAACTAAAAATAAATTTTAAAGTTTTGCCAAAATATATGTTAGTTTATAATAACGTATATACCGGTACAGTACATACACTTTAAAAATACTCTTACAAAGTATTATATATGCATTTACCTCTTATGCTTCTATTCTGTTTTTTTTTAAACTTAATATGTATTCGGTTTAAACACCGTTATTTTCTAGGAATTATCACATCCAAATACTCCAAAATACTAGTCAATTCAACAACTTTATTTCACCCAGATGTATTTCAGAAATTATAATATTTCCCTCCTCGTTGGGTTTTCTTTCGTAAAAGCTAAACAAGGCACATACACTTTTTCGATACTTTCTCACAATTTTTAAATTTTGCAGTGGAAGTGTTGGTAAATGAGAAGGAATGCAACGAATGAAGGTAATGACGGCAAAGATTATGGATAATAAAACATGGTTAATGATAAGAACACAGAAAAAAAAATGCTTTTAATATGAAAGTAGTCAAAACGGTAGGAAAAATTAAAAAATTGCGAGAGTACGAAAAAGTTTTGTGTCTTATTTAGCTTGTATGAAAGAAAACTCACTGAGGAGGAAAACATTATAATTTTCGAAATTCATCTGGGTGAAATAAAGTTGTTGATTGGCTAGTATTTTTAGTTTGTGGATGTGATAATTCCTAGGAAACAATGGGGTTTAAATCGATTACATATTGAGATCAAATATGCAATTTTACTATTTTTTTAAATNAAAATGGATTTTACTAGTTTTTGAATTAAATTGATAAATTTCTAAAACTTTATTGTGCAATTTGTATTAAATCAAAAAAATGTTACTAATATTATACTCTAGTTTCGAGATGTGTAATTAATTCAAATATTTACTCAAGTGTAAAATTTTAAAATAATTGGCTATGACTTTTGCTCCAACACATTATCATAGTTTTATTGTAAATAACTATTCTCTGTAAGCATTCTTTTTCTAAAAAAATTATAAGATAGTTTAAGTTGAAGTGAAATATTTTAAAAGTTTTATACTTGTAAAAGTGATTTAATAAATTACGGATTTTATTATTAGAATGTATCAGTAACATGTGACATATTTTAGAATCTACATTAAATAACTTTGAAACTAAAAATAAATTTTAAAGTTTTGCCAAAATATATGTTAGTTTATAATAACGTATATACTGGTACAGTACATACACTTTAAAAATACTCTTACAAAGTATTATATATGCATTTACCTCTTATGCTTCTATTCTGTTTTTTTTTAAACTTAATATGTATTCGGTTTAAACACCGTTATTTTCTAGGAATTATCACATCCAAATACTCCAAAATACTAGTCAATTCAACAACTTTATTTCACCCAGATGTATTTCAGAAATTATAATATTTCCCTCCTCGTTGGGTTTTCTTTCGTAAAAGCTAAACAAGGCACATACACTTTTTCGATACTTTCTCACAATTTTTAAATTTTGCAGTGGAAGTGTTGGTAAATGAGAAGGAATGCAACGAATGAAGGTAATGACGGCAAAGATTATGGATAATAAAACATGGTTAATGATAAGAACACAGAAAAAAAAATGCTTTTAATATGAAAGTAGTCAAAACGGTAGGAAAAATTAAAAAATTGCGAGAGTACGAAAAAGTTTTGTGTCTTATTTAGCTTGTATGAAAGAAAACTCACTGAGGAGGAAAACATTATAATTTTCGAAATTCATCTGGGTGAAATAAAGTTGTTGATTGGCTAGTATTTTTAGTTTGTGGATGTGATAATTCCTAGGAAACAATGGGGTTTAAATCGATTACATATTGAGATCAAATATGCAATTTTACTATTTTTTTAAATACAATAAATTCAAATAATATCTATTTATCATTTTATAACTACTTGCTGAAAAAAAATGTGTATATTTCACTTTCAGTTAAGAGATTTACAAATCTATTCATTAAATTCTTAAAATAAGAGCTGTAGCAAATATCTGTCTTAAATATCCACACAAGCAAACTCGATATTTGTGATTAGGAATCAATTTTATTTAAATCGTTCTTATTGGATTAAATTAGTATAAAACGAAAAGTTTTCTAATTAAATAATAATGTGAGCGTGATCAAACTTTGTATTCTCTTTACATTTTTTTCTTAAAGAAGATTTCCAATTGTAAAGCTGTCGAAAGTTATTTTAACACTATGGTAATTGTCAAATCGATAAACTAATTTTGCTTACAACTTTTATTAGATTACATTATTTTTAATCACATTTATAATTGATTTTATATCTATTAAAAGTAATAAATTATATAAAGTTTCATTTCTGACCCCTAATTCACTTATTTGAAAAGTTTTTTCAATAGTAGTAAGATAAACGTCTAATATTGCCTCCAAAAAAATTTTAATGTTCTGGGTCATATAGCAGGTTTTTCTGAAAATCTGAATGAAAGTTTATCGTAAATTATTTCAAGTTACTAAATTAGTTAATTAATTATTCTATTTACTATATTTTAAAGTGTATATTAGTGTAAGGATAAATATCAATAATAAATTATCGAGACTTTGCATTCTTTAGTAGTGTAGACTGTTGTTATCGATTGTTGCCAATGTTTAAAAAGTGCAAAATATATAATGTAATTAGATATACTGAAAAGTTCACTTTATAATTGCTGTTTACTGCAAGGAATTTTTAAAACGCTCTTTTATTTATGTTTGTCAATAACTATCCTATTTGTAGTATACCAATTAATTAGCTGGTGAGATTTTTGTCTTTAATTTATTACAGAATTTTCTGTAAAAAGAAGGATTTAAAACATCAAAGAACAAAATTCAAAATAAATAAGAACATATAGATTAAATTATTTTTTCAAAAGTTAGAAATTAATTATAGCCTATAACTTAATAAAAAGTTTATAAAGTTAATATTTCTACAGACTAAAAATAAAATAAAAGGTTTTAAGATTTCACAAAAGAGTTTTATTGCAGAAGGATAAATCAAAAATTTTAAACGATTATAACGTATTAATTCAAATTAATGCTGTAGCTAAAATTATGATTTTATGAACAAAAAAAAAATATTTATCACTTGTCTATGTATCTGTATATATATATTAAAAGCAAAACGTTCCTTCCCCACAATAACACTTTACAAAGAAGCAACGTATAAGTAGGTTACACCGAGTTGCTGTGTGGTCTACCATTCTTTCCTGGAAAGAACCACCCGTTAATTTCCTCTATGGACTCGGCATGAATTCATGGAAAGGGTTAAATTAACAAACGAAAGGAAGATCTTTGTATAAGAATAGTGGAATCAAAACTTCACTTTTGACTCATACTTGGAATAGAAGAGACTACTATTCGTTTGCACCCGTAGCAACTATTCTTTAAGTTTGATTTTTGAATAGCGTTTGGTTACATACAGACAGAATACAGATATACAGATGTAGTTTTAGTTTTTATATTATTTTTAATAATTTTTATCCGTGTGTATACGATATTAAAAGCAAGGTGTTTTGTCACCATCACACACAAATAACGCAATTTAAAAATTAATTTCTTTAACAATTTGAAAATTTCAAAAGAACTTTAAAAGGGTTTTTAAAAACGGTTTTAATTTTCAATTGATTTGTTTTTATTTTTAATTTTGTTTTTAGTTTCGGTGTAAAGGCCAGCTTTTAATATTTTATTATTTTTAAACTTAATTAGTCTATCATTTTTAGTTTTAATTAATTTTAGGGCTTAATTTATTTAGTATTAATTTAGTTTTAGCTTTTATAATTATTTTAAATAATTTTTATGTATGTATTATTATTTAATTAATTTTTCCTGCACTTTTGAACCCTTAATTAGAAATTTTTAAATTAATTGCAACTCTTTTTTTGCGACATAACTATAGATAATCGCACAAAAGATAAATTTAAATTTGATTATTTAATTTTTTTAGTAATTTCACTAATTTTTGTTTTGTAAGTTTGTTTTTGTTTTTAAAAGCATTTTTAA
This sequence comes from Centruroides sculpturatus, assembly GCF_000671375.1. Taxonomy (NCBI): domain Eukaryota; kingdom Metazoa; phylum Arthropoda; class Arachnida; order Scorpiones; family Buthidae; genus Centruroides; species Centruroides sculpturatus. The sequence continues at coordinate 471,197 of NW_019384478.1, forward strand.
GTGAGTTAACATTAATTAAACTATCGGGCTACATAGTATACTTATAATTTAAATACAGTGGATGATCGGTTAACGAACAATTTTGACTTCGAACAAATCGGATAACGAACACTTTCGCGAAAAATTTTTATGTTCGGACAACGAACACATTTTCGGATAACGAACACCTCACAGAACAAACACAAGAAATGACGTAAAATAATGGATACCGATTGGTCTTCTCTTGTCTTCAGGCAACAATTCGAAGCTTTCCGGAGTGCGGGAGACGTCGACGTCAACAATCAACTTTGCATATCCTGATCAGATAGTATTCCTTCGAACTTTGAAACTCTCCCTTGTATTGTAATTCCAACCTTTTATTTTTCTGACAGAAAGAATATATTTATAGTATCCGCGAGAGTGTTGGGCGGGCACTAGTTAAGTTTTTATTTTCGAAAGGTAAAAATATAAGGCAAAGGTAGAGAGTGGGCGAAGACGTGGGAAGTATGGCTTGAACAGGTCACAGTAGGCCGCAGCTCAATCTTATCTAAGAAAAATACAGTATAATCAAGAAGAATCAAGTAGCTAAATGAGTAACAAAAATCATATCTGAGAAATAAAGAACATTGAAGAGCTCATAATGGAACCTGAAACGGATCTGATGACCGAAGAACGCCAAGAATTCTTGAAAGAAGAAACTCGGCAAGACATATTTTCTTCTGAAAAAAGAGGATTATTGCCGACATCTGCTATTAAAGATGTTTTGAAGAAGTGGGAGGATGTCAGAACAACGGTCTTAGAATGGCATCCAAACCAGGTTGAGGTTAATAGGCTTAAAAATCTCTACGGCGACAACTGCTATTACAGTAATTACTTCCGAAAAATCCTGAAGAAGAGAGAATCGACATTGGACAGATTCTTTAACGCCCCACAAACAGAAAAAAACATGACTGATAAAAAATGCAAAACTGTGTATATACTGTATGTATTTTTATTTTTCTAAATATCACTTATGATAGCTGTTATTTCGTTATGAATGTATGTCTCTTTAATCCGACAAATTAATAACAGCTATCATAAGTGATATTTAGAAGAATATTGGATACAAATGGATGGAGAAAACAGATTTTCCGTATGAATGTTTGAGGAAAGTGTACAGTATTTTAGATGTTTTTTATGGCTGTATTAAAAACTCTTCCCAATGTTATACGTTATACACCGTGGTTTTAGAAGACAGAACCATATTATTGCACTCAAGAGGGACTTAACATTTATATAAGTCTGAAATGCATATGTGAAAGCAATAAAGGAAGTGTCTAACCTGAAAGCTGTATTGATAGTCTACAGAACTTAATTTGTCGGATTAAAGAGACATACATTCATCACGTATTTTTATTGTAGTAAGAAAGTATATAATTTTTTATTTTTTGGGTCTCCAGAACGGATTAATGAAATTCCTATACAAATTTATGTAAATTGATAATCGGTTAACGAAAAATTCAGATAGAGAATACAGTATTGGAACGGATTATGTTCGTTAACCGATCACCCACTGTATAAGGCAATAGTTCATTGGACAGCGTAAATTCATTTTTGAAATTATTTGTGGTATATTGAATAAAGGTTTGAATTCTAAAGAGTTCTTTTCTGTAATAAATTGAGTATTGACTTTAAACAAATCATGTCATGTCAACTTTAAAAATAGTTTATTTTATAAATTCAAATATATATATTTATGTTTGAATTCGAGACTAGAGATTTCAATGCCTAGAAATATTTTTATACGTTTAAATTACTGTTTAATCCAAAAATTTTATCATGGAAGATCATTTTCTTCAAAGTCACAGCAACATCAATTATTTATCTACATCTAAAAAATATATATTTATTAAAGTGAGATTTAAACAGTATATCTTTATTCTACGTATTTTTATATTTATTAACCTGTATCATTCTGTATTTTTCTTTTTTAAAATATTATTTGAATCTACTTATTCATAATACAATCTATCATTACTGTCTTAATAAAAGAACAGACAGAATGCAAATTTTAACTGTTGGATTGCAATAAAAAGTAATATAAAATAAAAATGATAATTTTTTTTATCTTTTTAATATTTTTTGAATCCCAAGCGAAGCTTCTATTTAAAAATATCAATTAAAAGTTATTGAAAAGATTCTTAAAGTATATCATGAAACATGTAATTGCAAACCTCAAAAAATCTTGAAAATATTTTTATTTTTCTTTGTAAATTATTAACTCAAGGTTAGATATTGTTGGATTAATTTAAATGATTAATTGCTAAACTATTTTTAGAAATTGTATCGTCTATTTTACAAGATTATTACTCAGAATATTTAGTATTTTAAATATAGATTGGCTATAAATTAAACAATGCAGATAATTTCAATTATGAATGTTTAAATCAAACATATGATATGATGGAAGCTAAATCATACATAAGCATTTCTTTTTATCGGTGGCAAATCAATATTTAGGTTTATCTATAACTAAGATTAGCAATACCAAAGATATTGCTAAATGAGTCTACAGATAAAGAATATAAAGAATACTATAAATACACAATAGTAGCTTTAAAATTGAATAGAAATAGCCTTAAGTGAACAGGGCTCATGCATGAATCCACAAGAAATTTAAACTGACTTGTATACATTTCTTCACATTACTATTTTTAATACTGTTATGAGCAGTAATATGACGGAAACAACGGAGCTAAGGAAATAACAGTACTTCTTAATTTTATGCTTTTAATATAATTGATACTTTTCAGATTTAATTTAAATATATCAATATATATTATATATAAATATAATTAAATGTACAGTATGCTATAGTAATAAAACAAATAATATAAGTTTTTTTTTTATAATATATACAATATGTTTCAGAAAGGATAGTGTTAAACATAACTTTAGCATAGATTTTATTACACACACACGTAAATTCTTATACGTATAAGAATTTACGTGTCAAGGTAAGGTTTTCTTCAAGGTAAGGTTTTTCTACAGATGAACGCTTTTGCCAACAACCGTATCACTTGTCAATGCAGTTCCAAAAACCGTTTTTATGGTTTTTGGGACTTTAAGTGGTTTAGTCGTTGTTACTTACATCTTTACTTTTGATACCTGCAATCCTTCCACGTCGCTTTAACTTTACAAAACAGAAAAGTTTGTGAAGGGAAGATTAGAAGAGTAAGGAAATTTGAGAATCATTATTACGCCTTTCTTAGTCAAATGCTCGTTTACCAGAAACAACCATCGAGCAAGATTAATTGTCAAGGTGAAAGAACCAGTGTTGTTTCTTCCAGAAATCATCTGCTTTCGTCGTACATCTTCACCCAAACGGCTGAGAATTTAGATATACTTTTCCTTAATGGCAGTCTAATCTCCAGGAATGAAATAGTGGTGTACCAAACCATGGATATCAAAAATTATCTTCCTGTTTGATTTTTGAATATGCCTTTTTTGAATTTTTTTCTCGTGAATTGGTTGAAATTTTCATTGAGAACTAGTGCTTGGTCTGGTGATAATAAAGGAAATGCTATGTTTAATCTCAAGTGATCATTTTATTTATTAGATGAGGATTCTAGTCAACCTTGTCTACCAACTGACCATTTACTAGAAAAAGACTTGACATCGTTCACCCGTAAAATTCTTTGGAATAAGATACCGGCAGGCGATGCAAACTCAAGTCGTCGCTGAATATTGAACGCACTTCAACTTAAGAAATTTCCAAAACGTTTGCCAGGTCGTCGATAATTGTCTGCGATATTCTTTTACTCTTTTCATCAGTTAACAGTAACAAATCTCTCAGGATGCAGGTTATCTTTGATCGATTCTCGGCCGAGTTTAAACTCGTAAACCTGTGTTCGATACGTGAAGCGTGCGGCATTCTTGCCACACGCTTCACGGAGCATGCAGGAAGTTTCTTGAAGATTTTCCGAAATTTCTCACAAACTTTGATGATTGTTCGATTCTTATCCGCCAAGTTTCTCTGACACTATTATACAAATTCAATCTTACCGAGAGATTGCTGGTGATAGGATAGAAAATATAAGTGATATTGCGCGCAAACATCGAGTTGACCTATAAGAAACTAACACACGCATCTCTCATCATAAAAGTCCGATTCATATCTTGTATAATCAGCTGTTATTACTGCCTCTACTTTACAAAAAATTGTTCTCTCCATTTCTGAACATTTTTTAAGGATTATTTGTGATTTGTAAGTTGTACACTTAAAATATCATCAAGCTATTGTTATTCCTAAATATTTTTCATAATCATAATGATTAATCTATTATGATTTCTAAAGTAAACTCTAGATATTCAAATACATTCTTTAATTATAAGTTATAATTAAAGAAAGGATTTGAATAGCTGGACAGGTTTATCATTTATAAAGAAATTATGCGTAAAAATAGCAAAACAAATTCATGATAAATCTGTTGTATAGAATTTACAGACTAAAAACATGCAATACTTTTTCTTTGTTTCATTCTTATCATGAAAAACATTGCATCTCATGGAAAGTTCCATCGTGTAAAATATTTTGATTTTCTATTTAGTCATGATTCTCAACAGCACTAACAAGACCCTTATTAATGTTATCATTAAACAAAATATTTATACTAATTTTAATGTTATAATTAATTACAATTGCTAATGCAAAGTAAACAGTGCCTAAATGCAAGATATTTATTAGTTTGAGTAGCAAACTAACCGGATATTTCTTGAAATGCATAAGTTATTATAAAGTAGTCATTTAATTTTTAGACCTATAACTTTTGATTACAATATGATTATTAATCAATGTTGCACTAAACTTCTGATAAGAAATAACTTTCAAATCGTAAAATACAGTTTAAATGGAGAAATTCGTTTAAAAATCTTGCCATTACAACTGTCATGTTTAGCTTGTTTTGTCATCATATTTCAGATCTGTACATCTGAAATAGCAAATATCTATAAAAAATTTTATAAATTTAAAATTGCACGAGAATGTTATTTCGAAAATCTCTTTAAATTTAATAAAAAGTTATTTATTCTATATATTTTATTAAAATAATACAAGAAATAATAGAAAATAATCTTAAACATACATACTCGTGTAGACTATATATGATAAGAGTTTTTTAAGTTGTATCATAACATTTATTTCAACAGAAGATAAAATAGAAAAGCATTTAAAATTTACAAGTTCAAAAGAAACACTAAAATTAGTGAAAGTGTCTTCACTAGTCCTCCTCAGACTACCTTAAACAATCCTGAAATTTAAAAAGGAATGAGATCCTGAAAATATTTTTTACACTAATTTTAATGTTTTTCTAAACTTGCGAATTTTAATTCGTCCTGTAGTTTTAATTAAATATATATATATATATATATAAATTCAAAATCCAAGAATTGAATTTATTTTATTTTCTATAAAATTTCGAAACATGCAAATCAATCAATAGAAAAATAATAAAGTATTGATAATAACCGGCCGGATGATCCGTAACGAATATGTTGAAGTTCTAGAAACCTTTTGGGAGAAGGCCATTTCGGATATAACGAGTCCCGTCCCATCCTATTGGCCGAACCAACAATAAAGATCAAGAAAGAGGTATTGATAATATCAAATTTTGAAAAAGAAAAATAATATCTATTTCTAAAAACTAAAGTTTTATATAAAAATAATTCATTGTATACATTATTACAATACTGAATTAAAAAAAAATTACTAAAACATTTATATTGAGAGCTAAAGTTTCCCTCCTAAAATATACTATTCTTATATATGTTCTCCAAAACTTTTGTCATTTATTCTTTAAAGTAGTGATCAGTTCAAATTTATCTTTTAGACAGACTCTCTTAGATAATTAATGATTTAATTTATCCTCAGATATTGGATAAGATTAGAATTTTAGGTTCTAAGTCAATTCATGAGCATTCATATCTTCAAACCAATCCATTATACTATTAACGTTAAGGTTTGAAGAGTTTTTCAGCTGATAAAAACATTATTTATTTTCAAAGTACCGTTACAACGCAGGTAATAAATATCGGAGCATCCGAACAGTCCTTTAAATTTGTGTTTTTTTTTCCGAAACAACCAATAATCGAAGTAAAAACTATAAACAACAGCTTCAAATTAACAGCCTGAAAATTTAATCATTTCCAAGTTGATAATTTGAATATCAATATTAAAATATTGACATGCAAATAATATGAGGCAAAATAACACATCTATATTAAAATCATGTTTTAATAGTTTAATACTTTCTTAGTGTAGAATCGTTTATTTGCAGTCGCATAAAGTTTGAATTACTGATACGAGCAGATATTTCAATAGTACATACATTATGGAATAACTAAATCTTAATCAGTTACAATATTTTAAAGTCCGTACTAGTTTTTCTAATATTAAAAAATTGTTTGTAATTTATTCGCTTATTTAAAGAAAATAATTATTATATTGTGAAAGTGTTTATCTGTTCTTATTACTAGTTTCCATCCAGTTTAAAATTAATTAGAATGTGTTTGAATTTAACTTTTTAACAGTTTTGTTTCAAATAAATATCAATAAAAATAATATTTGCTATAAACTTTTTTTTTGTTTTCTCTAAAGTGTTGTAAAAGATTTATGGAGAAAAAATAAAAAGGTTAGCTGTTATATAAATAATTAGAATGACTTTTAACCTGTAAATATCCATTACTCCACTCAGATTTATAATATTCAAATGAAACAATGAACATTCACAGAACATTCATTTTTTCATTGACATAACAAAACTAAATTGTTCTTTTTCATATATCTTCATTCTTATAGTATTAAATTTCATATAAGAAATGTATATAAAATTCTAATACATTTTGGAAAGCTGTGTTAGAATTTCTGTTTTTTTCATTTTATCAATGCAAAACAGTATTATTTTTAAATGCTATAGAATCCTGTGACAAAATTAAAAACTGAAGTATTTAAATAAGTTAAGTAATGAAGTAAAAATACATTTTTTTTACAAATATCTTTTATTTTATAAGCAAGACAGGCTAATATTATTTCCTAAAAATTAGAAGTATTCTTATATCAGCGTTTAGTTGTTATTCTCGTATTATTTCTAAGATTTTAAATAAGTTATATGTGCGCGGGTTTAAACATATATCTATCTATCTACACACCTACAGCCTATGTACAGTACTATATATTGAAAGATGAACTTCAAAAGCACATGTAACTCGTAGTCGGTATAAGAAAAAACAATGAAATGTGGAGGTTTATTATTGCACGACTCAAAATTCAAATAAAAATAATATCACAATCGTGTAATGTGCCTGAGTGATTCAACTTGAACAAGAAGAACAATATTTAAGATTTTCAATTTAGAGATATAAAATGTTAATACGGTGCATGATCACTGGCATGAGCCATATAACTCTAGTAGCGATTCTTCACACTGTTTATGAGATCTCGTAACAATACTTCACTCTAAAAGTTCTGAGCTCCTGAGAATTGTAAAAGAAATTTGGAGCGTTCAAATTCCTTTCTATACATATTTAATGGAACCGAAATCCGGAGAACGAACTAGCCACTTCATTCTTCGAGTGTTTTCTGTTTCAAGTTAAATAGACATTGCAAATTTTTGAAGCAATCTCGCTTTAGATTAATTTCCTTCTAGCATCTATTGTGAGGGTTGCGTTTTATTATGATTGCATTTAGCCGCGCTAACCAGCCAATAATAATTTAATATTAACTGACATCATGCATGATATCAGTTACGTCATTCTTGGTCGACGGCGGTAAAAATAATCTATAATTGCGCCAAAATCGATCAAATCTATGTCTGTATTGTTCATCCTCTTCACTTTCCTCATCGATTAACCGCATTAAAATAATTGCTCTTGCTTTTTGTTTTCGAATGCCAATCGAAATCCTGTGTGGCTGCCACGAAAAGTACGATGTTACTCAGATGCACAATCTAAATCGTACGTAGTATCTTATAGTTTTCGCGTGTGACAGTAAATTGCTTATGAAACTTTTATCAACACTCAACTTTCAGTCAAAAAATGTTGCAGCGTGTTCGGGGCTTATTATGAACCTTCTATAAATAGTCACGAAATTCTCGTCTGCTGTCAGTTCGAGAGATGCTTATCTGTCATTTCCCTATGTGGTCTTGCAGTTAAGAGCCAGCTAGAGATTGTCTGTAACGGTTGTAACTCTGTCGACGACAACCGTCTTCTCATATTTTGTTTTAACTGTCTCCAAAATCTTAAGAATATTTTATAGACTATTTAAATTTCTTAATATTCTAGTCTAGGAGGGTCCATCTTATTCATTCGATGTCCTCTACCATCGATAATCATTCATGTGTTGTTTTCCTGACATCTGAACATATCATGAAAATTAACAAAAATCTGATACAAAAATAGCATAAGAGATGATTGAATTCGAGCACCAGTGACATTTTGATTTACACTTACAGAGGACACTTGCGAATATGTTTTCTTCGTGTCTTGCCAGATTTAAATAAGGTTAACTGAGGTTAGTTACAATTCTGTGTATTATTTTTTTTTTAATTTCCAGCACCAGTATATATCGATGCTAATTATAATAAAATATGAGTTCAATTCAAAATTATAGCAAATTGCACTAAGGTATGTTTAAGATAAGGTAAGGTAATTTACCATAAAAATTTTGAATTCACGAAATAAAATGAATTATGTGGAAGTTTGTAATGAATGAAAAGAAATTTACTTTCGAAATTTTTTTAAATTTTAATTCATCTTTGAGCTAGATATTAACAGACGTTTTTATATTAGAAATAAACAAAAATCTTAACGAAAAGTTTTCACTATTCTTGAAAATTAGTTTATCTAAAAATTAAATATAAAACTATCTTAAATAATTAACAAATTTGTATTAAGTTCGATCTCAACAAACATTACAGAGTATATAATTATTATCGCAAGTTAAACAAAGATGATTAAAATTTACTTCAAGTATTGATAACAGTCCAACAACAAACATTAATTAATATTAGTTTGGAAAATTTTATTTTAATCTCAATTTCATTTTCATTTAATGACAATATTTTCTATGGAATCCGAATTTGTAAGTGTATACTCGCTATTGATATCTTATCTGGAAAATATATTTTGATCTGTAAAAGATTATTGAAAAATGGTGAATTAATATAAAATCAAAAGAGAGAAGATTTTTATTCAACATTCTTTTCGTAATTTAATAAATTGTATGAAAATTAACTTAAAATATTTTATTTAAGCTTTATTTGTACCGAAATAATAACTCGTTTTCATGCGACATAAATTTCATAGAAGCAATAAAATGCACTAAACAGGACTGCTCTTTTATATGTGTATATAAATATCTGCTAAAGAATTTTAAAATTTATTTATGTGTATGCTAAATATATGTGTGAATATACCTAAAAAGTTACTGAAAATATGGAAGTAAAATACGAAAATTATTATAAATTATTGCTTGCATGCCATATTCAAATCGGTTTCACACGATAAAATCAATCTTTTTGTTACCGATCCAAATAATGTACCGGCAATAATAGAGGTTCATTTTACTGCAGGCTAAACGTCAATATAGCTAAGTTAACTGAGAAAATGGTTTTATGAAAGTGCTTAATTTAAGCAACGCCAGTGGCTAAAACGCTTTATTTTTACAGATCTTGACTTTCCTAAGAATTTGTTACCATCTAAAAGTAATGGAGTGAATGAAACTTATTAAAGGTAACAATCAAAGGAGACTTGATAAATCTCTCCCATAAAGTTAAAGGCATGATTGGATTGGATTTATGGAATAAGGTAACGTAACACGTGGGCGATTGGTCAAACGGGGTGGTCTCTTGAAGATTTTCTACTGGAATTGGCCCGTATTTAGATGTTGTGAAGAAAATCCGGAAAAATTCGAGCGGCCAGCTCGTTGTTTAGGCGCGAACCTACAACAAACTACCAGTTTTCATTGGTTTCAATCGCTTGGCCAATTGTGGGCTTAAAGGGATGACTTTGTCATTTTATAAATAATTTTCTGAATAGCCCATTACTAGGAAAATAATTGACAACTATAAATATTTTCAAAATTTTGAACATTAATTATAAAAAGTTTATAATACTAGCAAAAGTTTAATTTAGAAATTTGAACTAATCACCTATTTAAAAAAAAAAATTACTTATAAGTTTATTTTACAAGAACGTATATTGATTATATTTTGTTTTCATTACAAAAGTTAAATACAACGTAAAAAATTTACTAGATAATAAATTAACTTATTAAGCTTAATCTGTCAATTAACTGGATATGATGTTTATATTAACATTATTTAACATTATTTTACAATAATTTCAACTTTCTGCACATACATTTGAAAAAATATGAATTAGATATAAAATAAATATAACTAAAAATAAATTTATTCTGACAAAAATCTCAATTAATTTTAACTAAACTAATTATTAATAAATTGTATTATTTATTAATAATTAGTTTAGTTAAAATTTTATCGAAAGTTTAGAAAGAAAAAGTCTGAATATTATAGTAGTAATTACACTGCTGGCCATTAAAATTGCAACACCAGGAAGGAATGATCGTATGAACGTCAAAATCATATAAAAGGAAGAAGAGGTTGGGATATGCAAATGATTAGTATTTCAGTGCATTTAGACAATGCAGGAGGAACAAACGACATCTAAAGCACCGCATAAAAGAAAAGTTGTGCAGTGGATTTCTCATTCAGAAATCGCTTTGTATGGTCGGAGTTTCATCAGAATATCGTGTTAGCCGCGGATAAGAAGAAGAAATGTTTACCAGCAAGTGTTGGAATTCGATAGAGGCAGGATCATTGTCTATCAAGACTGTGGATTATCGTTCCGTGGTATAGCTACTCGCACTGGTCGAAATCCAACCACTATCATGCGAATATCGAATTGATGGGTTGCTGAGGGTCTTACTGAACAGCATGCAAGATCTCAATGCCCTCCCATGACTAACGCTCAAGAGGACAGACATATTGTCAGATCGGCTGTGCAAACCCGTACAACCACATCACGGACCATTAGTCAGGAAATGAGCTTGTTTGCAGCACGTCCAGTATTTGCTCGTACGGTGCGACGACGTTTGCAACAGCGTGAACTGTCAGCACGGCGACCATTACTTCAGCTTTCCTTGACAATGCAGCATAGAGAGAGACGGCGACTCTAGTGTGCCCAACGACAAAGCTGGATACAGGAGTGGCACAATGTCGTCTTTTCAGACGCATCCCGGTTCTGCGTATAACATTCTGATGGCCGTATACGTGTCTGCAGGCTCTGAGCAGCTCGCTCGTTGCCTGCTTGCATTTGATATTGGCTTAGGGGCCCTGCACCTGGTGTGATGATATGGACAGCCATTGGGTACGCGACACGCACATCTCTAGTTCGGATCGATGGTAATTTGAACGCAGATCGATACATTTCTGACATCTTACATCCAGTGGTTATGCCCTATCTTCGAGGCCTGCAAAATGCCATCTTCCAACAAGATAACGCAAGACCTCATGTTGCACGTCGTGTTCTGACCTTCTTCGATACAGAGGATATTCAATTGTTGCCCTGGCCTGCACGGTCTCCAGATCTCTCACCAATTGAAAACATCTGGTCATGGGTTGTTGAAAGACTGGCCCGCCACCCCTCTCCTGCTAATACAGTTGATGAAGTGTGGCATAGACTTGAAGCAGCATGGAATGAGTTGCCCGTTTCTGTCATCCAAGCCCAGTTCGACTCTATGCTTAAACGGATAAGGCCGTTTTAGCCACCGGGGTGGCAACTGTATCTACTAATTTCGCGCCCCTGTAAACATCAAACTGCTTACAAATTTAATCATTTTGTCTTCATGCCATACTATTTACGTACAGTACAATAAATATCTCTTTTTTAATTGTTTTCCTTCTTGGTGTTGCAATTTTAATGGCCAGCAGTGTATAATAATTATACTATTAGTTAATCTATAAATCTATCTTATAATTATACTATTAATTAATTAATTAATCTTCTTAACCGTTTTCATTAAACAGTTAAGAAAAATAATCTCAGCAATCAATTATTCATTTGATTAGCAGGATTAAAATTTATTTTATATTTTTTCTCTGCATTAAATGCTTTAAATACAAACAGGTTCATTTATTTTAAATATATTACAGCCAATTAAAAAAATCTTGCAACGAGTTGCGTAACTTTCCGGCTGTTATGAGATTTTACTATAAAAATAACATTTACATTATTAATCAAAATAAATAAAATTGCCTGTTGCGTCATCTATTATGAGATTTTGTTATAAAATTTTTTGTATTATTAATTATTATAAAATGGTCAAATATGCTTAATTTCGAATGTAGATATTGGTTTTATATATGTGTATACTTTAAAAAATTTGTAAATGCTAATAACGAGTAAAATCTTCATTAAGTTTAACCTCTCTCGAGATCTAACACGATACCCCTGTATTTCTCCACTCCCTCAACGTTTAACCACTAAAATTTACAGCGTCAATGTTCCTTATACACAAGCGACAGTTCCAAATTTTGTTTCTTAATCTTCATACCATCCTGAGATATTAAACGAAATAGACTCCATCACACTCACCCAACACCCTCCCCACAAACACACACATATCCACGGAATTTATAAGTTTTTCCCCCCTATATTCCAACATTATCAATACACTTATTGAAAATTTATATTCTAAAAAAGTCAAATAAATAAATTTTAATTTACATTTGATTCATTTGTTAAATATACTATAAATCAAAATTTTTATCGTGTCACTTGATGAAATTCACGATTAGCTGATATCAGTAGAAGTATTATTAGACTAATTTTTTTTCTTCAACATTTATCCATTCATCTTAATTATCATTTTGATCACTTTAAAACAAAAATTTAATTTGAATCTTTACCAAACTTTAATCTCATAGGTAAACCAAACGGACAATATTTGTTTTAAATTATGAAGTCAAAAATGTCTCAATTTATTGATTAAACAAAACTTTTAGTATTAATTTTACTGAGAAAAATTACTTTATTCTATTTGTTTAGAATTTTGAAAAAAAAATTGAAAAAAAACAGTATATAAAGCAATTCCTAATTAAAATAAAATAATTTTAATTTTTACACACAGTAATCTGAATGTTATAAATGAATCTTAGAATCTTAATTAGATAAGTAAAATTATTTTAAATTACTCTTGAATAAGACTGAACCTTGATTTTTTCCTTCACAAAAGTTTATTTTAATCGAGAATTTATCATAATAATCTTTATCAATATTTACCGTTATTTAAAAGGATCATTTAAATACTGTACTGGATATTTTTTAAATAATTACAATAAACAGTTAATTTATTCACATAGAAAATTTTTTAAAATTTCTTATCTGAATTTCAGTCATGTATAGAATTACATTTCAAATTAAACATTTATCTAACTTTACACTCAGTTCTTTCAGGGTTTCCTTTCGATTCTAGCGATTCGGAGGAAAAAAAAATCAATAATGATCAGTTTTTAATCTTTTCTTTCCTTTAAGAAATATATTTACTGTTTCTTTATCTATCTGGTTTTTGTAATCTGGCTATCTGATCTTATGACTGTTTTCTGTCATAAGATCATCGTCTCAGATTCTCTTAGAAGTAGAAACTATGAGATTTTAAAGACACGCTTTAGTTTCAAAAGTTAAATTTTATTATTGTTTTTTGTTACCATTTTGATTTGAATTCATATTGTTGTTACTTCTATTCTATAAAAATATTTATTTCAGAATTTATTATTAAAGAATAAATTAAACATTAAGAAAATTATATTGCCGTATTGATATATAGAGTTTTGAGTAATCAAAATTTAAAAAATAATTATAATTTTCAGAAATTTTAAACGCATTTCGATTTTTAATTTGTTCACTATACTTTTGTAATTAAAAATCTCGAATATATACTTTAATAAAATTTCCTTTTTGGCTATAAGTTCTTTATTATTTTATATAATATTTATTTCAAAGCATATTATGTTCATTTTTCCTATTACTTAATAAAATTACATTTATTCGAGTAGATTATATTTTATTACTTGGAAGTTATTTTTAAATATATATATATACACTTTAATGCAAAATATCGACGAACCTTAAAGCTAGGGTGTAATATTAATCAAATTCTCTAGGTCGAATGGTAATGATAATAAAGTTACTACAATATCATAGCACAAAGATACGTTACTAAAGTGGGCAAACGTTACAAATCAGAAAATCCAGAAACAAGTCGCTTAACTTTTCCGACAACCTTTGATAGTGCCATCTGTTATCAAATTTTATCATTAAAATTTTTTATATTTTTAACTATTATAAAATGCAAAAAGCTAAATTCTGAGGATAGGGATGGGTTTTATAAAAAAAAATTGTAAATGTTAATAACGAGTAAAATCGTCATTAAGTTCGACTCTACTGGATATACACACGACCCCCTTTATCTCTCAATCCTTTCGATCTTTAATCACTTAAGAGCATCAATCCCCTAATAAACAAACCTTGCAAAATTTAAAAAATTTTCGACAAAAAATACACGAGTTATTAAGTTTCAAGCAGAGTGAACAAAATCGTGCTATACACACAAACACATTAACATCCATACATACAGAAAACACTTCGAATTTTTGGAAAATAAGAATGGCAAACGCAGTCTGGCAATTAGTTCGAACTGATCAATGTCGGAGGTGGCTTTACAACTTACTAATATGAAACATTTACGATGAAACTGTTCTTCAATAATATATTCCTATGCTGTGATATTGTAATGAATTTAATTTTTTCACTACCATTCCATGTGCAGAGTTTGATTACTATTGCTAGGCAATTATTTTGCAGCACAATGTACAACAGTATTGTTAAATTCTATTTAAACTATTGATATAATTTATTTGAAAGAGTTTCAAATAGACTAGAGTTTAGATAATAAAAATTTCTCACAGGAATATTGTTAATACTTGCTTTACTTTTATTTGCTTCTTTATCTTTTAATAACCGTTTCTACCCATCTGTTATTTTATTTATCAATAGAATATAAGTATCCAATATAGATTATTTATATAGATAGCAGGCTATTTATTAAAAGATTCATTAACATCTCACCAGTCATTCTGCTAAATTTTCTCATGTCAATTTTTTTAGTTTCCTTGTGAATTTTTTTTTGTAAAAAAAATACATTACATAGCTTATTTTAGAATTTTGTTACAGATATTTTAACTTAAATAAAAGTCTATAATGAGAGTATTTAATAACAATTTTTTTATGTTATTTTATAAAAATTTATTATGTATTGAAAACTAATTTGTTTATTATCGTGTTCTGTAAATTTCAAATGACTTTTTCCAGAAAATTACAGTATATGTAAATTTTAGTTTATTAAATTAATCAAAACTTTTAAATATAGATCATTTTGTAAAATTATCATACTATCTTTTGTAGGATTTTATAAAATAGTAATTGTAATTCGATCTGTAATTTCTCTTTTAAATTATTTTCAATGTACGCTTAATAATAATAATATCTCTTCCTTATTCACCATTACGATTACTATGATAAGCGCAACAAATCCTATGCTATGGAACAGAGTAAGAATATAAACAAAAAAAATATGTACGAGGTATTTCATTGCTGTCACGCGAAGAAACACATAACAGAAACATACAAAAGGAAATTTTAATTCCTTGTTGTATGTTTCTGTTATTAGAATAAACAACTTAATAAATAAATATATTTAGAAGAAATATAATAAACTTTTACTTATTTTATGCCTACCTAAACCTGTTTTATAAAAATTAATGTTATGGTGAAATTAGATCAAAAGTAACGTATGGTTTTTATAAGAATATCAGTTGTGTCATATATCAGTTCATATTACGATATTATGAAAATATACGATAGCTACATAAGAAAAAGAAAGACACGTGGTGTACTTAATTTTTAGGGAATATTTTGCGGAAATTATATATAGATTTAAAATATACGATTTATGTAATTATGTAAATACATGTATTGTTGAATTCCCGAATTTCCCCCAGGAATCTTCAGAGTGGTATTTTAATACAACACTGATCAGAGTGATATTGTGAAAACTTTTACTACTGTGTTGTTGGCGTCTGATCCTACAAGGAAAGGTCGGCGTCAAATGTATAAAGTATGTGTTTTTAATGTCATATCGTTCGTCATTTTTAAAGAAGAATTATGTTTTATCTTCATGTTGTTTACCATATCTCTCTGGCTGGACTTTTAAAATGGGTAAAGACTTAAATCGACCCAAAATCGCTTGTTTGGTCATTATTATTTTAAAGACTTAAAATACTTTTTTCTATTTATGTAACACAATTTTTCTCATTTTTAAATATTCTTTCGTCTTGTTTTAGGATATTTGCGGCCTCGTTCTTTAAGACTACAGCATTTCTTTTTACTGATAAAACATTGTTATTAACACAAAAACATTTCCTATTAAAGCAGAATAACCCTAGAAAAAATCACTGTGCTTTCTGAGATCAAATATCCTGTTTGCAATCATTTTTAAGTGAATTTTTTTTTCTAATAACAAAAATATGAGTTGTTTGACTGAAAGTAGCCTATACTTTCATATATTTATTTTTATACAGTTAATAGTAACTGTATAAAAATTCAATTAAAATTTTGTTGATAATGTAATACTCTAATATTACAATATTAATTAATGTTAACTATTCACAATTTCTATTTCCGTATTATTTCTTTTATTTTGGAAACTTTTAAAAATCATGTCTAGACTGCCGGAATTCGATATTGTAAATATATTTAATGTATTTAATGTATTCAATGTTTAAAAATTATTTTTAACAATGTATAGAATTGAAATGTCATACAAATTTTCTGTAGACTATGTATTACGCTTAATAATAATAATAATAACTCCCGTAGTCACCACCTAGTCGTGGTGGAGAGCCCAGTAATTTTACTGATCCATAGAGCAATGCAGGCTGGAGCACAAGCTCCTGGAAGGGACAACCATGCCATTAAGATCTATGGGGAGAAATGAAACTAAGAGTGACGACATACCCACATTCTCTGGAGATATTTATCTTGTTAGTAATCAGATCTAAGTGTGATACCGGCTCGCACGTCGCCCCGGTTAACAATGTCCACGTTTGTGGATAGGCAGAAGCTCACGTTCGAAAAATAGGTCACAGTCTTCCTGGTTACCGGTGGCAAAAGCAACGCTGGCCCACGCATGGCTACAGCAATGCCCTCAACAGATGTGAGAAACTAATCTAGACTTGGTGTTTCTGTGGCAATGCATCCACAGACCACAAAGGCTGGAAAACCACGCCAACGGATGAAATGGAAATAGAAATGATTGAGTTTATCATCCGTACTTACTACACCATCATAAAACTCGAAAAAAATTGTACAGACAACAACTACACTACAGATTCACACAACAATATCATGACCTCACTGTCATCGAACAAAAAATTGTTGATCAAAAAAGAACAATTATACACAACAACCTTATCCCACAGACGACACTCGAAACCATCAAACAACAGGATAGAAAAAAGTAGTAGAAAAAACACTAAATTATGTAAACACTCACTTACTAAACTTGCCGACTGCATTTATTTAATTTCTACACTCTCGGACATTCATATATTAATTTATGCTGGGGCAGTCACAGTAGTGACATACCAGGGACTGAAAATACAATTACAGACAGATACATACAAAACGCAATTCTATCACAAGCCTGCCAAGCAGAGAAGAATAGAAACACAAATAAATGACATTAGACAGCAATTAGGCAGGCTGGCACAATACACTAAAAATAACATAACACCCAAGTTAAAGAAACAACTCAAAAACATTTTCAAGAAAATCAAAACACACAAAGGCATGAACATCACAACACACACATTACAGAATGCATTGGTACACTAAAACAAAACCTTGCAGCCAAAGCACGTAGACTCAAACGATACAAAACATGTACACTACGAAAACGAAAAAATAAATTATTTAAAAACAATAAAAAAGTCTTTTACAGACAAATTGATAACAAAACAAACATTGATAAACAGCACAGTGGCACTCGAACAGAACTCACAACCTATTGGTCTTCTCTTTGGTTCTCTTTGGTCCTCTTTGGTTCTCTTTGGTCCTCTTTGCTCTTTTGCTCTATCCAGCCTGCTGATGCAGGCTGGATAGAGGAGGAGAACAAAAACTTGCACAACATACCAACTATGCCCTCTGCTGAAATAAACATACACGACGTCCAATACGCTGTTAACAGAACACACAACTGGAAGACACCTGGTGTAGACAACATTCAAAATTTCTGGTACAAAAAGTTTACATCACTGCTCAAGGAACTAACTAAACGTCTAATATACATCATCATCAATCCATAAGACATGCCAAAATTTCTTACTCAGGGCATCACCTACATGAAACCTAAAAACAACAACACCACAGACTCCACACAATACATACTAGTTATATTTCTTCCAACACTCTACAAATTATTGACATACTGTATCGCAAACAAAATACTGTATACAAACATGTTGAAAAACACAATATTCTTGCGGAACAACAAAAAGATTGCCGTAAAAATCACATGGGATGCAAAGAACAGTTATTCATAGAGTCAGTCATTCTAAGCACACAAACAACACAGAAATATATACATACATGGCTTATATAGACAACAGAAAAGCATTTGACAGTGTTATACTGAGTTGGTTGCTATATATTCTACACATGTACAATATACATCCTTCACTTATTGCATTCTTCCAAAACACTATGCAGCACTGGAGAACAACAGTACATCTCAGGATTCATAAATCAAATATTCATTAGGCGAAGAGTTTTTCAAGGAAATTCCTTGAGTCCTCTCTGGTTCTGTTTAGCCCTGAACCTATTATCCAACATGTTAAACAACACACAATATGGTTACAATATCAGACATGAAAAACAACACAGTTTACACTGTCACATCTCATGTACATGGATGACATAAAACTTTATACATCCACACAAAAACATCTTCACCAACTCCTACAAATCACACATTTATACACCAAGGACACACAAATGGAGTTTGGACTAAACAAATGCAAAACATTTCACATAGAAAAAGGAGTCATGAAAAAAGAAGATTTTTGCACTTCAAAATGGAGATGTTATTGAATCCATGGAAGAAGGCAAGTTCTACAAGTATAGTATTTAGGATTTCAACAGGCCAAGCTAACAGAACTTACACAAATAAAGCAAAAATTAATTAAAGAATGCCAAAGTAGGTTAAACGCTATTCTCAGAACACAGTTAAATACAAAACACAGTTAAAGCAATAAACACATGTCGTCCCAGTACTCACATACTCTTTCGGAGTTATACATTGGACTCACGCAGATCTCGAGCAACTCCAAAGGAAAACAAGAGCAACACTTACTAAGCATAAACAACATCATCCTAGATCCGCCATAGAAAGATTAATCCTTCCACATAGAGATGGAAGACATGGCCCGATCGACATAGTTAGCCTTCACTACAAATAAACACAGACACTGCGAGAGTTTTTCTACAAAAAGCAAGAAACATCACAGTTACATAAAGCAGTAACTCAAGCAGACTCAAATAAAACACCATTAAATTTATACTTACAACATATAAAAAGCATAGACACGATTAAGCAATCGTGGTTCAAAAGGCACCCCACAACAGGGATCCCTGTGACCTGGCCCAAGATTTTGTTAAAAAACTGCGTAAAACTTTGTAAAACAGCTTGTTAGCTCGGGGATACCTCTTTAAGGAGATGAAAGGGTTCATGATTGCTATACAGGATCAGGTCATAAATACTAAAAACTACAGAAAACACATACTCAAAGATACAACACTCACAAATGACACATGCAGAAAATGTCACATCATGCAGAAACTATATAACACATCACTTCTGGTTGCAAGCTCTTGGCACAGACAGATTACTTACATATACACAATCAAGTAGCAAATATAATACACCAAGAGCTTGCAAAGAAACACAAATTAGACATCCACGAATCATACTACAAATACATCTCACAGACAGTATTTGAAAACAACACGCACAAAAAGTACGACGACTGTCGTTCTCTCCTCTACATGTGTCATACCTCACTACAAAAGGCCACTATATTGAATACATGTCATATTGTTAAGAAATTCCTGAATTCCTGACACACACACTAACACACTTATTTAATTTTTGTCTTGTTTTGGTTACTATGCCTTGACTCTGATCCGGCATAGTACACAGCCACCGGTGTCAATCGAGTATAACCCACTAAACCCAACATAATAATAATATCAATAATAAGGTCCTGTTTTATTCGTTTTTCTTCGTAAATACTTTCTATTCTCTAAATGCGCCCTTCAGTATGATGTTAGGCAATTTATTTATGATTATTGATTAATACAGGTATACCTCGCCTTACGTCGGTAATTGGTTCCAGGAAAACGACTTAAGTCGAATTTACTTGTCTCCGAATCTACTTGTCACTAGGCTAAACCATAAATTACTATTCCCAGTTCTGTATTTTATTTATTAATGCATTTTTAATAATATATGGTTAATAAGAATCTATTTTAAGCTTACAAACAAATAAATTTTAGTTTTTAATAGAGTACAGAAAAAAGTAATCTAAATTTACGAATGCATGTACTGTACTGTAAATACAGTACATACTTGTAAATGTGTATATTTTAANTCCTGCCCCTACTGTTTCCATATCTGGTCTCGTCTTTCATCTATCTAACTCCGTACTCGAGATTAAGGAAAGCTAGACGGACGGCAAAGGCAATTTATAGGTCTACAATTTTTTCTTTTAATTTCAGCCCAATTATTTGACACTGCAGTTGTTAATTTCATGCATTTCGAAAAAATAAGTTACATTTAAAACTTTTAAATTTTTATAGTCCAATTTTACAAAATTTTAATGGCAACTAAATTATGAAGAGATGTATAATATGTAAATGAAAATTATGTTTTAAATACAATACAACTATAATTATAATATCTCACTTATTACGATTCAAAAATTTTTAGTGTTATTCTGAAAGGAAATAAAAGAAGTAAACATACATGGTATAGAAAACAGAATAAACATTTTAAATAAAATTACTATAATGATCATTAATCACAACATACCCATGACAGATAACCCATAAAAATTTCCGGAATTTTTCTGCTTCTGGATTAAAAAAATTATTATTATAGATGGTTACATTTTAACATTTTCCCTTTTTTCTGTACTTTTTGTAATACATGATTGTCGGGATAAAAACCATCCCGCGCTTTTCCATTTTTCGACGAACGACGGTTGTCGCCATAGAAACAGCAATCTGACAACTTTTGGAAACTCGACTGTGGATTGGTTGAAATACATCGGACCATCAGCGGACGTCTTGTAGCGTTACTAAGCGCTGATTGGTGGAAGCCGATTTACTTCAATCCGTATAAAAGGATTGAGTAGTGGCGGGAAGTTTAGTTCGCCTTGGACACATGAAGTGGACTCACGTTTGACTTTAGTTCGTCTCGGACATATCAAGAGAACTCACGGTCGTTCTAACTTAGCCTAAGCTGACCTAGAAGATTATTTAATTTCGCTGTTCGGTAAATAACATTAGAAGTTTTCGTCGCAAGGTGTCTTTCGGACGGACCTGTTGTAGTGGATACATGTGTTGAACTTTGTTAACATCTGACGTTCTGTAATTGTAAAGTATTTGTGAACATTTTTGTAACTGTACATACGTTTACTTTCAATATATATAAGTTTTGAATTTAACTGACGTATGTGTGTTTTGAACTTGACTATGATTTACACGAAATATATAGAAATGATTATTATTGTGTAAGGCTACAAGCAGCAGAAAAATATAAGTATCAAACATTATGTGAAAATTGCTTAAAATTACAGATAAAATAATTTTTGTTTTAAATATATAATAATCACAATTTTCTAACGATTTTTCACATATTAAATTTAATGAATAAAATTGAAGATATTTATAAACACATTAAAATTATTGATTATCGTTATACTTTAATTATCCTTTTAATTGCATAAATTATATACTCAAAATGCAATTATTATTGTACTACGTGGAAGTAAAGTATTGGCAGCATGAAAATCATTAGTTTTCTATTGATGAATTTTGTAAAACTTACTTACTTACATCAAATATTTTACTATAACATGGCTGCCGAGCAGTTGCTATTAGTTAAGAATATAAGAATTAATTGTGAAGAATTAAAAAACTGGAAAAATCTGTGACTTAAGAATTATAATTTTTTTATAAAACAAAATTTATTTATATTTATAAAAAGAAACAGAAATAACACTTATTTCCTTGGTATTTTTATGCTACAAAATATTTTTTCTTAAAACTTATTACATTATTTAGGATAAAATGCTGTAATCTGGTAATTTAAATTAATTTGAAATATATGCCCTCTCCATTTCACTATATCCATTCATTTTCATATAGTGTCTTGCCCCTGTATATCATACTTTTCCGTTAACAATGGAGTCGTGCCGGTCATCTATCTAACTTCTTTCAGAGAAAAATTTTTGAATTAAAATAACATGACTTCCGGTTTGCATCGAAAGTTCGTATATCGGGGCCTCCTGCCCCTACTGTTTCCATATCTGGTCTCGTCTTTCATCTATCTAACTCCGTACTCGAGATTAAGGAAAGCTAGACGGACGGCAAAGGCAATTTATAGGTCTACAATTTTTTCTTTTAATTTCAGCCCAATTATTTGACACTGCAGTTGTTAATTTCATGCATTTCGAAAAAATAAGTTACATTTAAAACTTTTAAATTTTTATAGTCCAATTTTACAAAATTTTAATGGCAACTAAATTATGAAGAGATGTATAATATGTAAATGAAAATTATGTTTTAAATACAATACAACTATAATTATAATATCTCACTTATTACGATTCAAAAATTTTTAGTGTTATTCTGAAAGGAAATAAAAGAAGTAAACATACATGGTATAGAAAACAGAATAAACATTTTAAATAAAATTACTATAATGATCATTTCTAAAGTTACATTATACAACACAATTGCCAAAGCTTTGGTTATCAGATGTGCCACTATATCTTTTAGTTTTTATCTTTTCGTTACCATTGCATGTTTCCTGTTTGATTTTTTAATTTATTATCATTCTATTTACTTTTTGCACTATACGACTGCTGTATTTTATGTATTAATCGCTGTAGTATAAATTTTTCTTACAGCCACTTTCAAAATTAATTTGGTTAAGGTTGACCATACTTTCAAGCAGCGATTTTCTCAAGTGCACTTCATATCACTTTCCCAACTCCACAAATATGTCCCCTTCCACTAATTCACAGTCGTGAATGTAAACTTTTAAAACATTTATACAATTTTCCTACATTTAATGACTCTTAATATAACCGAAAAAGACGTGACAAAATTAGTTTTAAACGTATGCTCTGAAAATTGATCCAGTTGATACAAAAGTAAACGATCAATTGTTGGGCTTTATTATTTTTATCTTTGGCCTATAGAGTGTACTGTACATTTCTTAGTAAACATTTCGCTAATAGTAATTCACCGGTTGCTTGTCGAGACATTCTGTATAGCAGAAGAGTGGTGTCAATAGCCGCAGAGATATTCTGAAAGAGCCGCAGGTTGTCGACCCCTGGTCTAGTCAAACAGTTTTCTTCAATTACAAAGTTATTGTTTATCGATCGTTCGTGCAAAACCAAAAAGCAACTTTACTAAAGTTTATCCAACTTAGTTATAGATCTAAAAATATAACTTTATTCTCATGCTTGATACGTACTATTACTGTATCTTGCATATCGGTGAATCACAACATAATCTAAAAAAAATTTTTTATTATGTATTAATCGTTGTTTGCAGGCACAGAGAGAGATGCTATTAAATGTTAGCAATATCACGCATTTTTCGTTTGTTAATGAATATAGGCCTATAACAAATTTCATATTATACAAAATAACTTTCTAAATGTGAAAAATAACACTGATTTGATTATAAAAGTAAAAACTTTAGAAATCGCAAACGTATAACCTGTAAATTGATCGTATTTTATCACCGTGTTTTAAATTTATATCTTTTCAATGTACAGTGCATATACAATTTGTTCAGAAAATTATATAATCACAGCGTTACATGAAAATCTACAAAAATCTATAAAAAATATAGCATATCACTTGATTTAAATTAGAAAAATTATAGCATTTATATTTATTTCCATGATTTTTATTCTCTCTTTATGAACTGTGGGGATTAAGATTAACATTTTTAATTATACCCATCGAGGATGAAGACTAGATGGCAAGGCAGTGAGAGTGGCAACCTACGTTTTCAGGAAGTATAGAATCTAGATGAGTCCCCAGGAAATTTTCAAGGTGGTTCGTTCGGATATATTGGGCCCTGTCACTAACCACCTGGCTGTCCCATTGTGGGCGTGGTGGAATCCATAATAGGTTGGATAAAAAGAATGGCCCTCTTAGTGCTCACAGGTTGGAAAGAATTTTTAAAAAATTCCATTTTGGATTCAGCCAAGCCATAATGAAAGCGACCGGTGGTGAGGGACGGAGCCCGATATATTCGGGACAGAATGAGCTGTTAAAAAATTCATGGAATTTTCAATTGCCCGGGTTCCATGAATTAATATTGCTCATTGCAATACTAATAAAACAGAATGGGTTCCGGGTCCCCGGAATGTCTATATTATGAAGATGAAAATATTAATGCAGAATATTTAAAATAAATTTTTAGTGGCAGATTATTCAGCTTAACAAGATAAGTTTAAACATAAAATTACTTAAAACTTATTTAATTGCATATTAAACTAGAATTGTTTAGTTTTCTAAATTTTTAAATAAGGATACAATTAAACGAAATTCACATAAAAGTTAGGCTTATAATTTACGGCACTTCATTCTAAAGATTAAATTTAATATTCAGAGACGAAATAAAATTGGCAAACTGGAATGCTTATCTTGCAATGAGCAATACTAAAATAAGATTTTTATATTGCTTATTGCAAGATAAGCACTTCAGTTACTGTAAAACAAATAAGAAATTTCTGTACTGATCCAAAGTGTAAACTCATTTATCAAGTATTTCATAATCATTGTTTAATCTATAAATAAATTAACTAGTTTAGAAAGTATGAAAAATACAAAAATATAATGAACAGATATCTATTTTCGCAAAGGCAATTTATAGGTCTACAATTTTTTCTTTTAATTCCAGCCCNAGATAATTTTTCTATCTGTGGTTCATAATTAGTGGCCTGTAAGATGTTTCACAACAGCTTTACGATTATGCTTCCACACTACATATGCAAAGTTTTGAAATCTAACAAATAATTTTT
Source organism: Centruroides sculpturatus (assembly GCF_000671375.1). Classification (NCBI taxonomy): domain Eukaryota; kingdom Metazoa; phylum Arthropoda; class Arachnida; order Scorpiones; family Buthidae; genus Centruroides; species Centruroides sculpturatus. Next base: position 496,677 of record NW_019384478.1, read on the forward strand.
TATAATTTTAAAACCTAAACATGAATAAAGATATTTTTTTCTTATGTTGGAAACATATTTTCTTATCTATAAGAAAATATGTTGGATTTAAGATGATATCTTAAATCCAACATACAAGGTATTTTCTTATAGATTCGATTGTCGCCAACAATACACTAACATACACACACATACACTAACATCCATAAATACGGGAAAAGTCACCAACTTTTTTTGCATTTCTGGACGTTTCAAGATTCCGAGTCCAAGAATGTAAAACTCTTGGAAAACTTTTCGACCGATCTCCATATTTTCCTTTATTATATATATATATATAAGCCGGAAAAGTAATAACAATAAACTCTACAAGGATAAGAAAATAATGATGTGATTATAACGGAAACAAATACTTCATCTAATGGGAAATCTGCTCTTGTTTATTTGTAGATAATTTTTCTATCTGTGGTTCATAATTAGTGGCCTGTAAGATGTTTCACAACAGCTTTACGATTATGCTTCCACACTACATATGCAAAGTTTTGAAATCTAACAAATAATTTTTTATAATTTTAAAACCTAAACATGAATAAAGATATTTTTTTCTTATGTTGGAAACATATTTTCTTATCTATAAGAAAATATGTTGGATTTAAGATGATATCTTAAATCCAACATACAAGGTATTTTCTTATAGATTCGATTGTCGCCAACAATACACTAACATACACACACATACACTAACATCCATAAATACGGGAAAAGTCACCAACTTTTTTTGCATTTCTGGACGTTTCAAGATTCCGAGTCCAAGAATGTAAAACTCTTGGAAAACTTTTCGACCGATCTCCATATTTTCCTTTATTATATATATATATATAAGCCGGAAAAGTAATAACAATAAACTCTACAAGGATAAGAAAATAATGATGTGATTATAACGGAAACAAATACTTCATCTAATGGGAAATCTGCTCTTGTTTATTTGTAGATAATTTTTCTATCTGTGGTTCATAATTAGTGGCCTGTAAGATGTTTCACAACAGCTTTACGATTATGCTTCCACACTACATATGCAAAGTTTTGAAATCTAACAAATAATTTTTTATAATTTTAAAACCTAAACATGAATAAAGATATTTTTTTCTTATGTTGGAAACATATTTTCTTATCTATAAGAAAATATGTTGGATTTAAGATGATATCTTAAATCCAACATACAAGGTATTTTCTTATAGATTCGATTGTCGATGCTTATGTTTTCTGATTAACAGTTAGCCTACATTTAAGTGTAAAATTTAATAATTCATACGAATATAAAACCATAAAACGAATGTTACTTCATTTCTTAGATTACACCCAATATATTTGTTTCTTTATCTTTATGAAATTGTTCTGTACAAAGGGCTGTAGATTTTTCACAAAAGAAATATCGTGTGTGTTGTACGGGAGATAATCTCAATTTTCAAACTGTGTTAAAGTGAAGCCGTGTTGTTGGCTACAAGTGATACCCGTACAAAGATGATAGTAATAATATAAAAAATAATATAGAAAGCAAATAACTTTTTACCTGAATTATAATAAATATAATTCAAGGAACTAATGTATTAGAATACCAATTAGACCTAAAGCTGTAAATAAATATAGTAATCTTAAACCCGATGGTTATATACAGTATTAAAACCAAACGATTGAATATAGCTCGATATAATCCGGCAATCATTTAGTCCTATGTAAAGAAAACATAATTCCCGCCAGAGACAAATGTACAGTACATATAGCATCGCGCATGTGGAAATAGAACACCGAATAGCCAATGGACACGTTAATACTTTCTCGAATAATCTGGCCCGAAGGGACTTTCCACAGGATCTGACAGCTACAAGATTTATAGAATAATATAGGATGTTCAAATGTCAATGGTTGTGTGGAATTATAAGCATGATAGTGTAAAGGTAAAAACACGGTAGCTTAAAAAAAATAAATCAATGGGCAGATGACGTACGAGTATGGAGATTTATCCACTGGCGTAACTACGTGAAGATTGAGATCTATTGAATCACTTCATACCTGTTATTTCTTAGTGCGTAATGGAGCAACTGCATGAGTTATGAATACCACGTGAGTACCGATAGGACCAACGAGAGGGAGATGATGTGTAAAATTTCTCGGTCCCGGACATAATCCAATAATTTGTTTTTTTTCACGCACTAATTATTACTAAAGCATTATTGTAATACTAGCAGGTGGGCCGGCGTTGCTCGGGCAAAAGTAACGATAACTAAGATAAAGATTATTACGTTACAGTCAACCTTACCCGTTTTCACAGAATGCAAGAATTGGGTCCCCTTGTTTCCAGACTAATTAGAGAATTTTTAGATGGGTCTAAAAATATGTTCGATTTCCCGAAAAAACGAAAAAAACTGCATCTGCGTATTGCACGTCGCTTTCTCTTAACAATTCCATTGTTACGTAGCATTTCCATTGTTGACACTTCCATTGTTACTTAA
>NW_019384478.1:504303-539923 GCF_000671375.1 Centruroides sculpturatus
ACTTAGATCTGGTTACTACCATAATGATTATCTCCACAGAATGTGGGTGTGTGGTCACTCTTAGCTTCATTTCTCCCCATAGACCTTACTGGCATGGGTGTCCCTACCAGGAGCTTGTGCTCCAGCCTGCATTGCCCTATGGTTCAGTAAAATTACTGGGCTCTCCCACCACGACCAGGTGGTGACCACGGGAGAGTTATTATTATTATTATTATTATTATTATTATCATCAACCCGTCTCGATTATATATTAGATAAAACGCTTAACAATAACTATTGCTTTCTATTACAGTGATACCTCGATTTTCGTCCATAATCGGCGAAATCCGAAACCGACAAAAACTGAGGCAATTATTTCCATATGAACCAATGTAAATCCAATTAATTCGTTCTAAACGCTTCAAAATACATACCAAAAACGCATTTTATAGAGAATAAAATATAGAATTAAATACTAAAAACAATAAGATATTAATATAAAATGAATATACGGTAAAAAAACTAATGTAAAGAATAAATGAAAATTTAACATGGCATTCGAAGGGCCATGTTAAAATGCACGGTGTAATGCACACAACTTAGCACTGAGAAACGAGAAACAAGAAACAACGTCACACTTTTACCTCAAGATAGATTAAAATATATTTAATGGTTACAGAATTAGAAGTAAGATTACGATTATGTAACATTCTGCTAATACTAACTTATTATAAGAGAAATCTACATGATCATATTTTACATTGTCATTATTCTCCATATCCTTTACCATTAATTTCAATACGCAAAATTCAAATATACCGAAAAAAAACTTCTAAATTTATAATCAATATATATAGTTACTGTAATTTAAAATTAATTCTGCATTATGTGAATATCTGTTATTTGGTTTTGTTAATTTTCCAGAAAATATTTAATATTCAGTTTTCCTTAAATATCAATAATTTCGCATTTAAACAATAATTTTACGATTGCAATCTGTTATTATATTATATAAAAGTCAATTTATTGATTAAAAACTATTATTTAATAAGCGTATATATAAACAGGGTGACTTTTTCTATAAAAGTAATTAAGTTTCTTATATTCGATTAAGGTCAGGAATTAATACATTAAATTAAATACAAATTATTTTATTTTATTTTTATTTTTTTAACTTAAGCAATAAGCAATTGTAAGTATGAATGCTTAAATAAAATCACTTAAAAATGCATTTAATTAATCATTCTCAATTGATTAGAAAGCTGAATTTGAAAGGTGTAAGCGAACTTTTCTATTGAGAAATTCATTAATCGATAGACCTAATAATAATGAGAAAAGTCTGTATAAATAAGATTACTTATACAAATCTGTCTTGTCTTTACTGATTAAATTATTGATGAAAGTTGCCTCTCATCTTTACTGATCAAATTTTATCTAACAAATATGTATTTAACCTTGAGAAAAGAGCTTTTCGATAGCTTTATTAATTAAATGTCGTTTAAATTATATTATAAAATAATTTCACTTAACAAAACAATTTTCAGTGTTTTAATAAAAATATATTCTCCAATTGGTCACTGGTGGGATAATTTTATAATAATCAGCTTTTATTAAAATTATGTATAAAAGTAATATCAGATGCTGTAGACAGAACTAAACAGTTCTGATTATTCCTTTCTATAAATTATGATTAAAATTAAAGACAAAAAATATGAGAAATTTCAGTAAAAAGTCCTTAATAGTTAATTTCATTTTAAATAAATTCGATGAGTATAGATAAAAATGCAAATTAATGAAAGTATAATAAATTATTATTATTATAAAAATATTTTTATATCATAAACTTAAATGTTTTGTATAGGAATTATTATCTTAGTAAATTATTAGCAAGAAATCTTTAGTTTTTTTTTATTAAATTACTTAAAAATTATTTAATTAATATAAAAATGATTGAAGAAAGATTAAATATATACTGTTCCATAAAATTAACATTATACATGATTAGAAATATTGCGAGTCGTTTCATTCAGTTTTTGAAACAGTAATTTTCAGTGAACAAAGACTGATAAATAAGATAAAGGGGCCTGAAAAATGGAATAATAAATTTTTTTAAGAAAATCATTAATTTTAAATTTAATTATCAAACTTTTTAAAAATTTAATTTTTTAGTGCAATTTTCTTTATCAGTGGGCTACTGAAAATAAGATTTTACATTTTACTAAATTTTGTAATTACAATAAATACAGTAATAATAAAAAGTAATTATTTCTTTATTTTTTACTAAAATAAGTAAATAATATATATATATATATATATTTTAGTTTTTTCTTTTTTTTTTAAACTGTACTTTTATGTTTTAACCATTTGTTTTTCTGTAAAGTGAATTTATTCTGATCTTACAAATAAGTTTTCTTATGGTCTCATATGGATTAAAATAGATTTCTGGAGATCAATTCTTAATGTATACTGTATATAAAAATACATATAATCTATATATGAAGCAGTTTTAGAATACATTTAATAGTAGAGAATTATGTAGGTGGTTTTTTTAAAGATAATTGACTGGTAAGAAGATATTTTTATCTACTGCTGTATCTGAGGGTTCATTTATCGCGATCAATGGTTTATATGATAAGGATGATTCCCGGGTAAATAATACAGCTCAGAGATTTAGATAATAGTAACATGCGAAAGAATGGAATTACAAGCTTTAGATAATGAGAATTTTTCTTCCTGGTGAAAGAATTACATTTTTATTATATGAAGTATCATAATTATCCCAACGCCCAAAATTAATTATTCTTTAATCTTCTTTCGAAATGTTATTACAGTGTCGTTTATTGTTCTATAAACTGCAATATCGATTGAATATATTAATTCTAAAATATTTCCATAGATCATTAATCAGATTTTTATACAATTCATTATCTTTAAGCTGTAATTTTCAAGCTTAATATAAGCTATCTTAAGAGCGCTATTGGAACTGGAATAAAGGTAGAGGGCTGTCCGTAGACTTAGCCACAAGAGGAAGGAAGGTATGGAGTGGGGTAGAGAAGGGAGAGGGAGTGGGAGGGAGAAAGGGTTGAAGGTAGAGTAAAGGTGGGTCCCATTCACTTCGCGCATTGCACTAAATGATAAAAGAACATAAAATATGTACAAGACAGTGTAGCCCTTTGGGTAAGGTCCAAAGAGCGCTATTACATAATAATTTAAAAACAAAATATTAAAAATTTTAAATTATAATTGACACTTCATTTAATACAGTAAAACCTCCACTAATACAGACGCCGTTAACACGAACAAATGTTTCGAAAAATTGTAAGTAATTTAAAATTTCCTGTAAATTTTAATTATAAATAAATTATAATAATTCTAAGTAAATTATAATAATTATATTTAACGAGTGTTTTCGATATCCGGAACTCTTTGAGATATATTATATTACTGTAGTCGGTAAGTTACAGAAGACTGTACTGTATATTGCTGTATACTGTAATGTCACGAAATCTTTTGAGCTTATTTCTCATAATAACAAATTTAGCAGTATAACCTCTAAAGCTCAGTTAAAATTCTTTACAGAGCTGATCGTAATTTACTGTATATTCATTATTGTATCTTCTGTGAAAAGCGAGAAGATATACATTATTGTATAGCTTCTCACTTTTCACATCGTCAGAGAAAACCCCGCTAACTCTGACTTTCATAAACGCGGCCAATCTTCACCTCTTGTTAATCAGAGTTAGATAGATTGTATTGTATTGCTAAAACAGAATTATGTATGTTAAAATTTTATTATTATTTTCATTTAAATATTCATTAATTTCTATGTTAAGCTTTTGCATTATTTTTGATATTTAGGCAAAGAAGTGTACTTTTCAAGATAAATTATTAGTTATAAGTATTTTAAAAAATGTTTTTAGTGGGTAAATATAAAATTTTAATTATCGATATTTTATGTCTTTTCATAAATAAGTTACATAAAGAAATTATCGTGTATTGTTTATCTTAGTATTAAACAAATCTTCGATTCTGTTTTGCCTTTCCGATTGCTAGATATTGTCTTAGATGATTTTAATATTTACAATTCGATCGTTAAAATGGTTTAATTATTTTTATTAAAAAGTGTTTTTTATTAAACTTGGGAATTTTTCTTTTTGCCATTTTCCCCCTCATGTCCTTATGTCCTTTCTTACAGAGATCACTCTCGAGTAGTCTGTTTTTTATTTGTTATATTGATTATATTTCTAAACTTATTCTATATGCTGATGTTATTAAACACATCAGTTCGAATTGTAGTGCTCTTCAAGATAACATTAACTTACAAGTGCACTTGAAAAATATAATTTGCAAATTAATTTAATTAAGACTGTAGCTATTTGCTTTGCGTTTATTAGTGGTACAGTATAATTTCCGTTTTACATATCGAATTATCGTGTTTCATATGTTAATTTCATAAACGACCTTGGTACTTTCGTTCGATTAACGTTACACTTTTTCTCGTGTTAACAAAACGATAAAAAGCCCAACAATAAGTGTAAGTATGGCATCATTGTAGCACTATTTGAAACAGATGGTTCTCAGAGCTCTATTGTTTAATTTCCAATCAATTATACCGTAGTCAGTCTATCCGTTTAGTCTGCTGCTGCTCTGCTCCTGCATCAGCAGGTTGTTGCAAATATTAATAAATTGAACTTATTACTCAATATATTCTTTAATTTGTCTTGTACTAATAATAGAGAGGTTGCCAGATTTAGATTAGAACTTCTGTTTTTAAGCAGCCGAGTTGAATATTTCGATCGCATTCTGTTTTTTTTTTTTTTATTCAGCTTTTTCATACTACGTCTTGTATCTTCCTTTCAGATTATAGATTGTCCAGCTCTAGGAGGTCTATTTTTATCGTACCATTTTAAACTTGAAATTTATTGATGAATATTTTTTTTTTAACCTTACTCATTAAAAGAAAAAATTGTTATCGTTTTATATATGGTTGGAGTACATCTTACTGTTTACATAGTGTTTTATATTACATTTTATGTATAGTATATTATAGAGTTTTAGTATGTATAGCATATTTTAAGTTTATATTCAATTTTATATACATTGCATTGTTACGTCTGTTTGTATTCTACTTTTTTATGTTTTTTTCAGTTGTATGTGAGGAAAGTTATCTCAAGTTTATGCAGATTTTATATCCAATACCCAGAATAACTTTTTCAACTTTTTGAGAGGTAAATACAAAGTTATTAAATTTCAAAACTTAACTAAAATGGTAAATGGAAAGTAATAGACATTCCAAGTATTATATCAAATTTTTATATAATAAAATAAATTTTTGATTTTTTGAGGAATTAAAGCATATATTAACGCAAAATTCTATATTTATTTCAAATTGAAAATGTTTTCTCATTACTTCAGTAAAAGAATCCATTTAAATTAATCAGTCACTGACTATATTTTATCTCTGAAAATTTCAGTACACAACTTCTGTAGTATATTGATTCTAATAATATAATTAATTAGGTATTTTGTTTCATTACAGGTCTCTATAAATTAATAATAATTTTACAGTAACTATATAAGAAATAAAAACTTAATATTACTTACCTAAGGTTTATTTTCATTTTAGATTTGATATCGCTCGGCCCACCAGTGGATAAGCGGTCTTCGTTCTCTGAACACTGAGAGTTCGGTGGTGGGTTTGCGCCACGCTCGGACGGGCTGGCCACGTGGAGTTTTCCGCGTTTTTTCCACGTCTGTAACGCCTAAATAGGGGCCAGTTTCCTTCCGTTAGGCATCTCTCCTAGGCAGATCGCCCAAGTGCTGCGATTGCCATAACCAAACAAATAAACGATATAGCACATAAAAACTTAACACACTAAGATTGTTCTGAATGACAATATCTTTAAAAATGTGAATGCGGGAGATTTAAAAACTTTTACATCTGCTTCTATTGCTTTTATTCGAACATTTAGTTCAAATATATTTTAACAGAAATTTTAAACTATTAATATTTACCTCCATATCTTTCAAAATTGAAGTTTTTGCAAATATTGAGGATATCTGCAGTCAACTATAAGATTTCGATTGAAAAAACTTTAACTTCCGGGTGAAACGACAATAGTTGGTTCAGACAACAGTGGTCGAAAATTATTATTATGTTTATTTATAGTTTATCGTGGTGTTGTCACATCATGAAATACAAGTATCCCTCGTATAACACGGTAGTTGTATTCCAAAATAGTGCCATCTTACAAGAATCCGTGGTGTACGAAACAAAGGACTAATGCAAAATATAGGGCAAAGTTCTAAAAAGTAAAGAAAAGTTTATTATTCTTTTTCGGAATTAAGGAAAATATGTTTATTAAAGCAATCGATAATTTATTTCCAATCAATAATTAAATAAGAATCAAAAGTACTGTATTAAGAGTTAATATTTTAATTTTAGTTAAACAGGGAGTTTTCTTTTTACAAAGTTTCGTCGTTATCTCAGCTTTTTTGTTGATCTTAATCAGAAATGTCAGCAACATTTTCATATTTTTATTTTTTTAATTTTTATCAAAACTTTTTTACGAACGACGAAATAAAAATTTTATTAATCGAAAATTTGTTCTAGCGGGTCGGGTTTGTTTGGTTGAGTACCGAGCGACTTTTTTCCAGAATTTGTGTGCAAATACTGAATTGTTCGAGTATCGAAATACAGCTATATTTTGTTCGTCATTTTTACGAATGAAGTAATCATTCGTACGTAGGTAAGTAGTACCTACTGTTAAAAACGTTTAATAACATTTACCTAAAAATGCTTAAATACTGTAAACTTTACTAAATACAAAAATTAATCTAGGAAAAAGAAAACACAGTCACAGTCTTAAAGGCTAAAATCTGATATTTTTGATATTAAAGGCTAAAATCTGAAAGCAACGACAATGACACCTGGTTGATATAAAAGCTGGTGCAATTTATTTTTTTCCTTGCCCTTTCGGTTTTCATTAAAGTAAACCTAGAGAAAAGCGCAAAATAATTTCAAAATTTCAATATTCTAAGATCCGTCGACAAATTTCAGACAACACGCATACTTGGTTGAATAAATATATATATTGAATAACGAAGGTTACACTTAAAACCTGTGAAATTTTGTACGGAGGATTTCCAAAACCGTTTTAGAGCGAAACCAAAAGTCGTGTTTACGGGGATATCCTCAATTTTTAAACAGTGTTGTACAAGGGACACCTATTCTTAGCTTTCGGTTTACTTTCCCTGCTGTCATATATAACAGAGGGAAAGAATGGCGATCCACAAGATTTTTATGTCTGGACTCGGAATCTTCAAACGTCGAAAATGCAAAAAAGTTGGAGACTTTTTCAGTACGTACGGATATTAGTATGTGTGGTCTATTTGTTCATTCACTTTATAGCTTAATAACTTCTATGCTTTTTGTCGAAAACTAATTTTTATGGCAGGTTTATATGTTAGGGAATTGATGCTATTAAATGGTTAAGGTCAACGGGGTAGGGATATAAAGAAGCGATGTGTCATATTTCGAGTGGGGTCAGACTTAATAAGATTTTAAATGTTATTTGCATTTACATGTTTTATTCTTAAATAAAACATATCTAACTTCATTTTGCCATTTTATGATAATTAATAATATAAAAAGTTTTTAAATAAATTCTCATAACAGATGGCGCCACACACAGTTTTAATTCTTGCTGGAAAAGTTATGCAACTCGTTGCTGGATTTTTTTACAATGTATATATCGAAGCTATTTATTCAGAAACTGATAAATAGTTTCTATAACAGAATGCTTTCATTTTTTCGCTCTTTTCGCCCTATGAGTACTAGCGATAAAAGTGCTTTTTTTCAATACTCATCGTGTATTCGGCCTTGTCTACTATGGGGATAACCAGGTTGCGAGGAATGTATCCGATATATCTGAGACAGACCGCCCATGAAAAATTTTCTGAGAAATTTTGACAGCCTGGAAACATTCTTTTCTCATGAAAGCATCAAAGCAGTTGCCCAAATTACTTCCCGCGGGAAAAATCAGGCCCGCGACACACTTTAATCCGCCCCGTAAACATATTTGACATCTCACTTATAAATGATAGAAATAGTTTACTTTTAATGATATGAAACCATGCTATGCAATTTGTTTCTGCTCCTAACATAATAAAGTACTATAAATGCACTTGGCGGGTTTCCTCATCTTTATTTAGTTGAGGAATAAAGATGAGGAAACCCGCCAAGTGTCTTAATTTATAGCACTTCATTGTGTTAGGAGCAGAAAGAAATAGTTTACTTCTAGTATATATGGAATATACAAAATATGTATGCCTCGCCAACCTACGAATTATGCACAATTTGGCCTGCCAATCAAAAATTTTGGGCACTATTGCAATAGAATATAAGAATTGACATAAAAACTGAATGAGTGTAAAATTAATAATTAAATAGCACGCAAAATACAAGCTTAAATGCAACTTTATAGCTCAGTAAGTACAGTACTAAAACCCAAATTAAAGGAGAAAATATGTGGCATAAGAAAATCCAAACTTATTTTGTAATGTGATGGATATTGCAATTTTCTAAACTAACAAAATTTATTTAATCTCTTGTCTGTTATATAACAAAGTCGAATCTCATTACAAGATAGAATAAACAAAGTCCTTACAGCTAAAAATGTTTACAGCATTTGGCATATTCATTTGGATTTGGTTTCATGTATTTTTTTCCCTGGTCTTTATTTCTTTATTGAGTGCACATATACTATTAAATAATAAACTATAAATTTCGAAAATTGTTTATTTCTTTTGATTCTCTTTTACTCTATTTGTGAATTTTAAATTCTGTATTATTTACACTATGACTAGATTTCGGTCGGCTTTAAGTTTAGTTTTTCGTTGTTTTCCTCAAAATTAAAATTGAATCACGTATGATTAATTTGTATTATTTATTTTAATTTAGTTGTCATTAAAAGTTCCATTTTACTGCATTTACAATGAATTAAAAACGGAAAACAAATACTTGATTTAATTGAAAAATCGATTAGTGAGCTACCATTGTACAGTGTACGATTAAATATAGAAACCACGTCTATCCAGTAAATATTCTGAAGACTTTTAATTCAATTTTATTTCTTTATTATAATCTGTTTAACTTATTATTATAACTTATATAAAATGAATTAAACTGTAACAATTAATAATAAAATCTGTATGTATGATCCAATCATCAATTTTGTTTAAAAAATGATGTTTTTTAATGAATAATGTATATTTTTAAAGATAAATATCACTTTAAGTATAAAAATATTGATACTGTAATTACGCCCTATATAGACTAATTTCATTACAGAAATTCAGTTGCAGGTCATGAATTTTATCGTTTTTAAACGCAAATTTGTATGCTTACTGTTACCCAAAAGTATGTAAACCGACATACTACGTTTGAAGTTATCATGTAAAATGGCAGATCGATTTTGCCAATTCTGCAATTAATCGGCCAAATGTACCCGAATTTAACACTTTTATTGCCGTTTCCGGATTATTTAGTCATTTCTCCGGATAAAGTGTTTTTTAATTGTCTATCCATTGATATTTATACTAATATGAATTCAACTCACGCAGATCTTCTCATTTGAGTTTGGCGTCACGCAATTGACAACTGATGTTACTTTGCTGTTGGTAAATGGAAAATTAACAATTTATAAGAAACTATTTTTATATATTTCTAAAATTTTTCAAAAGTTTTCAATTTGTAGAGTTTCTGAATAAATTATACAGTAGAACATCGATTATCCGACCCCCGATTAATTGTCACATCGGTTAACCGACCGTTCTAGTCGACAGATTTCAAATGTCCGCTAGTGATGTGGCGCTACAATATTTGGCTATGTCTTGGCTACTTTGAAATTATTTTTGTTAAATTTTTGCGTGTTTTAGCTGGCAACATTGGCTTGACCATGAAAGGGAGACCAGTATTTAAACGATACCTAATTTTCTAATTATGATTAGTTTGTTTTGTGAGCAATAAAATAATTTAAAAATAATTTTTAACGATAGAATAGCAACGATTATTATTTTTTAAAAAAATTTGTTAGGTTTAACATCGATGAAAATTCAACGCGAAGTAGGTTAACAGCAATATACTAATATACTATACTAATAATGTATTTTTTTCATTCTTTTCGGTTATCCGATTTTTTCAGTTATCCGACCAACCCGAGTCTGCAATTGAGTCGGATAATTGATGCTCTACTGTAGTTGGAAAAAATAACCGTTCAATAACGTTGGATGACTGACACTAGTCAGTTTTTATGAGACCTGACAACTCGATATACCTATGTATGGATTTTTAACTCTTTTTTTCATGGGCAAATAAATGACTATTAGAGGACGGAGGTGACAGGCGGATTAGCCTTGGAATTTCTCTTTCGAAACAAGAATTTATTTACATGAGAGAATTTTCTATGTAGTTCTATCTATCTATAGTTCTTACATCACATGTTCTGTCCGACGCATAACATATACATGTGCGTCAGCCGTATAATTTCCCCAGAGAGAGAGAGAGAGTGCGTGAGAGTTCCGAAGACGAATGAGATGAGAAGTTGATAAATACCTGTGTTGTGAATGAACTCGGGTCGGGCTGGAAGAGCTAAGATAGGGGGAGGAGACAGAGAAAACCGATACTCACAAAATACATACGAAAAGGCTCAAGCACACTTTGCATTCTTCTCCTCGGAAGAGTTTTTCTCTTCTGGCCGCTTCCCTGAAAACCTTTTGCAAAACTCATTCTGTGAACTATCGATCCTCCTGTTCTTTGATGGATTTTTAAATTGTCAACTAAGGTTCACGAGGGTTACCAGGATCCGACCTTTCGTCTTGACGAATTTAGTTCATCACAATGAATTGTTATCGTTATCATTAGCGCGACATAATCTCTTCCTTTTGTCCACTTCTCACGTTCGGATAAATTCGCAGATTTTCCAACACATACGAATTTCTGGTATTGCTATGGATCCGACTTCATAATTTAAACGATGATCATCTAGAACGTTTTTGATTATTATATACAAAATAATTTTGTTTTTAAATACCTATAATCAATTTCAAGTTCAATTTCCCATTGTATTCTTATAAGGGCTTATAAGGCAAGTCTTGTTCCGCGTGATATGTAGAATTCCAGAATTGTCGATTCCTATAAGATCAAACAAATCTTAAGACAATAGTATCACTGTCTTAAGTCCGACTCTTCAACAGATTTCGTTTTCAAAGTTTTCATGACGTTACTTCCAGTGGAGCTTTTTCAGAGTAAGCAAGAAAATAAAATTTGATAATTTTAAATAAACCACAAAGTGTTGAAACATTCTTCCAAAGACTAATATTTCCAGAGATACCTGATATACCATACAGTTTGAGTTGTATCGATCAATGAAAAATCTTTAGTATCATTTGAGAAATAAGACGGCGTTGTCCAGTAAAGCGGCTTTAATAAAGCTGGATAAGCGAACGAATGACATAGATCTTTTCATTTGAAACGAACTATGTCATTGGTTACTTATCCAGCTGTATTAAATTCTGCTTCACCAGGCAACGCGCCCATATTATAACAAAATTTTATCAATTTATATCTCCTGGCACGAATAAATCACATTATAGTCTACCTCAATTTCCTCGTGATGTTTACTGACTTCCACTTTAACAGCCTCTTGCTTACTGCACAACAAGTTTCATTTTGTTAATTAGAATTATCTCTTAATCCGAATGATTAGTTCAGATTAATAAGATTTTACTATACGTTTAACAGTTATTTGATTTGTCATTATATGATGGTATCACTTATCGTAATTATGTAACATTTGCGTTAATCGGTCACATAACGTATGACGTAATAATACGAAGTGAACAGTCGTCGCTAGTTTACAATATCTCGGGAATTCGAGGTGATACTTGGATGATGTCACGTTGCACTGCAACCAATCAGAGCCCTCGACATACAAATCAATCAGCAATGCTGTTGTGATTATTTCTTCCAGGTTTGTTTACATTATTAACAAACTGGGAAGAAATAATTGATGGGTAAATGATGATATAAATTTTACATCTTCATTTGCGCATTAAAAACTGTGCATTTACTTTATATAATATTTTAATTAATAAAAATAAATTAAGAATAAGTAAAGTGATTCAAAATTTAGGTGCTTAAGTAGTAATAACTTGATAGGAAATTGCAAATTTTTTTACAGTAGAACCTCGTTTATCCGAATTCCGATTAATTAAGGTTCCTCATTATCCGAGGCAATCCCTTAGAAGTGAATACATTGTTTTTCTTATATTGTAATTCATTAAAGAAAGTTTAAAACAATAATATTATTAAAAATTATTTGTTTCTGTTACTTTTTATCGTTCAACTTCAATGTGAAACAAATCCTTCATATTAAAACGTAACTAAATACCTCAATATTTATTTAAAATATTGCACGTATTATTAGTATAATAAATGATGTAAAAATTACTGTTTTTATATATGATTAAATCCACTAGGATATAGAAAGAGATTTAAAAGGGTATATAATATAAACCAGTGTTTCTTAACCTCTAACGAATCGTCGCCCCCTTCAACGTAGTATCCCCCCTTCAATAAAACCGTTACGTAGTATCGCCCCTTCACTTCAAAATTCCGATGTCGAGGGCCAAGGCTAACGCCAAATTCGTATTGCATTGAATAGACTAGTGACTAGTATAATGTTATTTGTTTAATTATTGTACGATACAACGAATAAAATATCTAATTATTCTTAATATAATGTTTTACTATATCGCCCAGAAAATTGTTTTTCGCCCCAAAATATAAATTGTTACTAATCGCCCCCCTCAACATGGAAAAACGACCACACGGAGGCGATATCGCCCCCGTTGAGAAACACTGATATAAACCTTCTATATTTTTAATTCGAAACGGTCATGGCCGTTCGTTTTATACGAGTTTTCGGTTATCCGAAATAGCATTGATCCACATAAACCCGGATAATCGATGTTCTATTGAATTTTTTTCCTCACTGTTTTTCAAGAGATTATTAATTGTAAACAAAAGAGAAACAATAATAAATAAAATGATTCTATGGAATTTCAATGTTTTATTTTGTAAGATAATTTTTATTCAAAGTAATTTTACTTACAATATAGTTAAATAATTAGATTATTATTTTTTTTTTGTTAGACTATATATATATATATATGTATAATTATTACGACAACTTTTTAAGATAACTCTGAATAAAGTATTGTTCATTTTAACCATATTGTAGTTAATTTTATCTTTCTACAATGTTATTGATTTTATTTCAAATAAGAAAGTGATACAAGTTATAAAAATATTTCAACAAATTAAGATATACACAAATGTAAAACGAGCAATTATTCATTGTGACACGCCGAAATGCCAGGCTGTAATTTTTAATTATCTTTTAATTTAAATAAAAACCACGTGATTTCCAATCCAGACCAAAAGTTAATATACAGCTAATCGAGGTCTCTGAACCTTTAAGTTTTCCATGCTTCCTAAAGTTTAGTGGTGTCTTGCTCCTGTACATCATACTTCTGGTAACAATCCAGTCATACCGGTCATCTATGTAATTCCGTTCTCGGGATTACGAAGGACGGATAGACAGACGAACGACAGTGGCAAAGTATAGGTCTGCAATCTGAAAATTTAAGTGCAATTAAAAAAATGATACAGATACAGACACATATATAAATCATCTCCAGTAGTAAATTTCATCCAAGAAATAATTATAGATGGAAAATGTTTCCTACCTTAAAGAAATTAAAAAACAAGTATCATAGTTTAAGAGTAACTTGAAAATAATCATCGTAACCAATATCATACCAACAAACGACATGATTATCTATACCAGGTACTGTAAGGTCTCGTTTTATGCGGATTTTTTTTATACGATTTTGAAGTTGTGCGGTTTGTATTTCATCCAAATTTTTTTTGGACAAACATACATATAGGCTTGTTTAGGAAGCCCGCGTATAGACAGTCTCCAAAAATCGTGGAACGCTCAAAGCTCACTCCATTTGTTCCACTGACATATAACGTTTATGGATGTAAAGGACAGCTAGATCTACCTTAATCGCTTTAGTTCCTAGCAATTTTTGATATAAATGTAATTAAACATTAAAAATACTTAAAACTAAAAAAAACGAAAGAAATGCGTTAATTTTGAAGAAAAAGCTTCAAAGTTTAACTTCCTTTGTCTTGCCCTTCTGTGAAATTTAACACCGATGAGTCAGTTTATACATCTGGATGACCTTGAACACAGCTGGAGTTGGATTTCCCGGGGCATTCTCATAAACGTCGCGGGAGGACAAGGGTTTAAAGTAGGGTGAAGCTGGCCGTATATTTTTTAATATTTTTAAAAAATTTGGAGACTTAAAAAACATTCCAAAAATTAAAAAAAAAATGTAAAACTATATTACTTTTCAATAAAATAAACTGAATTAAGTTTGAATACAAGTTTATTTTAAGCTTTTATATGAATTTCTTTCAGACATTCGAAGTAATTTATTAAGCAGCCTATTTCTTTTAATTTCTGCAAACTTTTTTTATGCGGTTTTAAGTTAATTTTAATTCGTTGTTTTGGTTTTATGCGATTTTAGAAAATTACGGAACGTATTCCTACTTTTTCAAGGCAAGTAAAGTCTTTTTTTATGCGAAGTTTTTTTTTATGCGCTTTTCTGTAGAACGTATCCACCGCATAAAACGACATCTTACAGTATACTATAATATTTTCAATAATTGAAAATATAATTAATATAAAAAGTAATAAAATAAAGAAAATAATTTATAATCATCGATTATGTATTATGACATCATGAAAATGCCGAGCTGCAATTTTTAATCGTATTTTTATAAATAAAAATAAAAATAATAAATAAATAAAATTAATTAATTTACACATAAAGTACAGGCTTTTATTTTAGTAGTGTCTTGTCTCTGTACATCATACTTTTCCTGTTAACAATACAGTCAAGCCGGTTATCTATCTGTGTTCTGTAGAAAATTTTTGAATTGAGATAATGTGACTTCTGGTCCAAACTGGAAGTTCGTATATAATTAATTGGGCTAAACTTTCCTGGTCTCGACTAGTAAAAAGAAAAGAAAAAAAACTAGTAAAATAGCCAGAATTTCTTTAAAATATAATTGTCGTCTTGACTATTTACTAGTTTTATTAATAGCTTTAATAGATTTTTCGTAAATATACATTTTAAGAAATGATTTATATTACTATAATTGTATAAAAAAGCAAAAATTAAACTAAAACTGTGTGTTATGAATTGAGAAAGAAAGATATTCAACAGCATCACTGATTGATTTGTATATCAAAAACTCTGATAGTTTTCAGTAGAACATGAAATCATTAAAGAAGCACCATCGTCCAAATCCCGAGGCATATGAACTAGCGACGACCAAATAAAACGACAAACCGTTGATAACAGAAAGACATTCAAATGTCTTTCTGGCTAAATAATCATTTAATAAAATCAAATTTGTGTTCTAAGAAGTTATAAAATAATTCAGCTAATGCATTACATAATAATTATTTCAATTTAGCTTTAATAGGTTATGATGATTTAGAATTCTATATGGTTTAATTATATAAATATTGCTTTCTCTTACTATATAACTTATAAATTAAATTACTTCCGAATACATTGCCAAACATTTTAATTAATGAATTTTCTAAGCAAGTAAATTTAATAAAAATATTAATTAAAACTATGTATAAACTGATTTTTCAATTAAGAAAATCAATATCATCTGTAAATATAAAAAGAAATTCAATTGATAAGTCTTAAAAGTAACTTCGGCAATTGATCAAACAGTTTTTAAATCTAAAGAGTTATATCAGTTTCTTTTTTGGTTATAATCAATCAATTCAAACAACTTTGTAATCAGTTTACAACTGTAATGTGGTAATGTGTTTATATAAAGTAATTGGAATTAATTTTTTACTTCCTTACAAAGATAAAATAAAGAAAATTTAATCAAAAATAATATTAAATTGTTATTTTTACTCTACCACCAGATTTTTTTATGATTTATTTTCATTTCTCTCAGACTTTTATTAGAGTTAGTAATAAAAAGAAATAAATTAATAGAAGAGATTTTATTTCTGTTAATGAAAAATAATTAACTTTATATTACTTGATTTATTGTTAAACAAGTTGGTATAAAATTTTTCAATTTTAATTTAATGCATTTAACAAATAGTTATTTAAATAATTAACAAATTTATAATTAAATAAGTACGAAATAATATTTAATAAACTTGCAAAAATTAATCGATTAAATTTATTTTTTTTATTGACAGATATTAATTTTTATATCTTTGGAATAATAAAGTATAATTAAAAAGGTAATTATTATTAAACATACCATAATTTATATCTAATTTGTTAAGTACTTTGTATGTAAATCGTGCAGAAAATGAATATTTAACTCATGAAATTAAATGAATTATTTCAGTAACTCAATTGGAATAAAATTATATTTGTACATGTCAGTCTGCTGTTATAATTTAATTTATCTAAAAATAGGTTTATTAAATTCATTGTGAATTGAGGTGCTACAATTCATTAAACTGATTCAAAGAAGCTGCAAATCGAAATTAATTTCACACGTCATATTTGTTAACTACACGCCATTGCAATCATTCAATCAATATGAGATGTTTCATGTTATTATATGTTTAATACATTTCGTGATATATTTTAAGTTAAAACTGATTTACAATACTCTATATATTATATTTAGAGTATATTGTTTATCTCTACATTTTTTTTTAAAAAAAAGAAGGTTTTCTGAAGTAAATGAAAGTTTATAAGCTTAGGATGTGTGTGTTTCACCATGTTATTGCATCAAAGTTTCTTTTCAGGTTGACAGTCGGGTATATACTGTAATATAACATCCAGAGAATAAAAATGGTATTATGAAGCCAATACAATTGTATTCTTTAGACTAAGCGAAAAAGAAAGACGATAAGATGTAGAATGAAAATTCAAACTGAAAGAAATGTAAACTTACAAAACAAAATGAAATTGATTTACAGGTTAAAAAGTATTGTTGTTCAATGTTGAATATTTGAAAAAATTTCTTCAAACGAATAATAAATTAAAATTTCATTTATAAGTTTCTTAATTAATTACTTTGTGCCATGAACAGAATCATTATGAAAATGAAATTCAACAGGTATGATAAATTATTGATAGTAATAGGAAGTTTAAACAATATAAAGTAACCTTTAAAAAATTCTACATTTTCCTTCAGTTTTACGAAACTTACGTCTTTATTAAAAGTATGTAAAATCTATAATTTGCTATTTTATAAAAAAAAATAATTATGTAATTTATAAATATTTTTGTTGTCATATATTTTTCTAATTAATATTTATTCTTAGCATGTTCATTTGAAAACAAAGAAACATAATTAATTAATAAATAGTGAAAAATCTTTCTTCACTTTTAAACAGGAAGAAAATACTTTTTACTTTAAACTAGTCCAATTCATTTTTAATTAAAATTTAAAATACAGTATATATCATCTGTTTAATTATTGACTATCATTTCTTATTTATTATTTTTTTTTGGCACGGTTTCTGTCAAAATTTAAACTTGAAAGAAGTCAAATGTATTCAAAATTATTTAATAAAGCTCGTAAGATCTAATTTCGTAAATTGTTTCTTTTAAATCTAACTGTATGCAATAAAATTTCAATGCTGACTATGATAAGAAATTGGTAACTACGATATCTCGATATTAAATAATTTCTCACGTCAAAAATACATAACATAGTACGAAAATTACTTTAAGAGAACCTATTTATTAGTATTAATTTATATATTGTACTAGTTACATCGCAGTTTCTAAAGTCATCAAAAAATTTTAGTACTTATATTATTATATTTAATGTAACACGGGTATATAATGAATTCATTAAAGAGGTTCGCATTCAAGTTATATCTTTTTAAAACGGAATAGAAGAACCATTTACGAAAAAAAATGTGATATTCTTCTGATCAAAATGAACCTAAAGCTAAACATCCAAATAATAAAGTAATTAGAATTAAAATAAATTATCCTTTAACAAACGTAAGAGAAGTTTGAAACGTGTAATATAAATTTCTCGTATTATTGCTATTTAAAATTTTGTGATGACATATTAAAAATTGTGTTCGAAAAAATAGTCTAAGCTACAAGATGGCTAAGATTTATTATAGCCATCGAGAGACCTTTAAAAATCGTTATATCGTAAACCGATAACCTATTATTCTTAAGCTGTTCGAATAAATAAATTATTTTATATTGCTATTATTTTTTAATATTTTATCATTTTTAAGTAAAAATTTTAAAATTGGTATGATTAATGGCGTGAAATTTTAAAAATGATGTTTTTACTTTAAAATGGTGATGTATTTCCAGCAAAAATTGATCCATGACTCTTAAAGATTCAACACAAACGGATTAGATATACAAAATAGATAGTTAGGGTTTACATATTATATATTTAAATGCCACGTAGAGTACCAAAGTTTCCTAGTTGTAGGGCGTTGTCGATAATCGCGGGCCATCATTTGCATATCATAATGATCGACCTGGGCGGTTTTCTCACATGTCAGCTGCAATGGATAATGTTCTGTGATAATAAATCAACTTTTTAGAAAGTTTTGATAGTCAACCAGTGTGTTATTATCATGCAGAGAATACATAATTGATTTAGCATTCAATAATCGCATCCTGCAATATTTGTTTTCTTTTTATTTATTTATTTATTTTTCTTTTCAAATTATAGAAATTTAAAGTTGAAATCAGATAGCTCAAAGAACGGATAAAATTAGTCACACGAAAAAAGTATTTCTCATACTTTAGAGAAAAAATTAATAAAAATTTCTTCTAGATTTTGAGAAAGATTGGATAAATTTGCAATGCATCCACATGTAAGAGTTGATAGAAATCTGACTCCATCAGTTGTTAAGTAGTTAATCTAATAGGAAGTAGATTGAAATCAAAATGTCAAAACCGAACTCGTTTAACATTGAAATGTCTGTCTTCGCCTACGCCACCGCAAATCTACTTCGCATTAACGCGAACTTTGAATAAACCGGCGATATATTAACGAGGTTTGAATGTGGGCAATATTAATATATAATCGAACTTATATATTTAATTCACCAGTAATTCAGTTTGTCAAAATGTTCGTTACATTTTTTAACTTCCAAAATTTAAAAATGTAAAAATTGAAACGATTTTAAAGCGTTAAAATTTGATTGATTAATCTACATTTTCAGCCTAAATTCAATACATCTTTTTAGATTTATCTCAAATAATTTTCTCCCAATACCTCTATATCTCAAATTGTAAACTGAAGTGCCAATTACAGCGATTACATTTTGATAGCATAAATTGCAATTGAGAAACATCTCTTGAAATACAGTACATACCGTAGTTGCAATTAACTCCGCTTTTCGCTGATTGTCTACGAATTTGACTTGCGTCTTATTTGTTAAAGTCGGGCATCAGAAACTATTGACAAACTATTTCTGTTAAGGTACTGTACGTGAAAACTGTTTTATTTCTACCTAATACAGGTATATACTGTACTTGCTATTAGTTAATTTAAAAAAAAAAAAAATACCGTACCTAGAACTAAACTGTTTACTGTGTAGAAACCTCTATATTCAGAAACCTGTTTATCTCGAATGTTTTTCTCGTTTCCGTGAGATTCTAGATAGACAGGTTCAACTGTATTACACGAGTATACGCGGATAATGTGTTTAAAACAATAGATTTTGATTTGAAATTATAATGTAGTAACATATATAGGTTTTCGACTGTGGAGATTTACGATGAGAAAATTATCGATTTTTAAAGTTTTATACCAGAAACATTGCAATGATATTATATGAAGTCTCCATATAACGCATAAGTCGAGTTTCACCTCAATCTAGAAATTTCGTGGACTCGTATTCGGACTCGCCCCATCATGGAACCATTCTCTTGTACAAGTAAGCGAAAAGGCTAGCACACAAGATTACACATGTAATAAAGCCTGTTGTTATTATGTTTTGAGTTAGTGAAATGGCATTTCAAAGCTACTTCGACTTACATAAATGCAAAATATATTGTGTCTATGGAAATTGACTAATGACATTTAAAGAAAAATTAATAGAAAACTGTCTTCAGTTATACATTTTTATTGAATTAAAAAATTAAACATTCAGATCGATATTAATTTATAAATTTTGATTTTTAAGGCTATATACTTTTATTATTAAACTCAAATGTGATTATAATAAAAATTTAAAAATTCATTTTTTATTTTTTAGTGTAATAAAAATAAAAGATATTTTTTATAATTTTTAAATTGTTTTTTTAAATCTTAATTGTTAAATCTAAGTTTTATCGAATATCTTAAAATTCTCAAAATTAATCAAACTTTTTCGATTTTCCTTATGTCATTTGAAAAAAATATATATAAGTTTTGTTTATTAATAATATTTAACAAACTTGGAATATATAATTTGTAGACAAAATCAGTTTGCACATAATTAGTGTTTTTCTAATATATTTATATAAATTTTTTATAATCTACAGTGATATTATATTACTGTGATAAAGAAGACATAGCGATATATATGTATCTTTAATTTGAACAATACTTGTAGTTTTTATCGATTCATATTACAAGTCTTTAAATACAGAAGATTTAATGGTGGAAGTACTTAAATCATTATTCTTCTAATAATATATAATGACGACTGGATGGCAGAGGCCAATCCGTTAGCTAATAAAATCGATTCTTTCTAATTAACTTCTCAATTACTCGATAACGGTCGAGTAATTTCTTCTATTAATAAACCAATAGAAAATAATCATAGTGCTATAAATTCAACACAGCGTAATAAAATACATTCGCTAAAACAAGATTGTTTATAACATAATGATCTATTAAAGAGGATATTCAATAAGTTGGCGAAGTTTCAAAATATCTATCATTTGTAATAAATAAGCTGCAGAAAACATCCAATAAATCAAATTTTTGGTTCTCGTATCAAATATTTTTCATCTTAGTTGTGTTAGTATCGAAAATAATAACACGTATAGTCGACGGAATGAAAAATCTTTTCAAGATCGAATTCATTGTAGAATTATTGTATACGACGTGTAAATATGACTTTGATATAAAAATAAAAAGAATAAACACACGTTACTATGGAGATTAATACATTTTAGATGAATACATTTATGTAGTTTTTTTTTCGCATGTGCTTAATAATGCATAAAATATAAACATACATAATACAATTAATTAACACAATTTTTGAATTAGATCAAAAATATTATATATTGTTAATTAAAGAGATAAACAAAATAAAATTAATGTAATAAAAACAATAACATTTACATAATAATAGAAGATAATAAAAACTTAAATAGATACAAATATTTCGTTTTATAGTTTTTTTTAACAATATTCATTTGAATCATGCATTAACTGAAACATTTTTTACTATTAAATAATTTACAAGTAATAAAGATCTGATTAATCTTGACCCTATTAATGTTTATTAAATTAAAAGATGTTCCAGAGAAAAAAGAATAAAGGTCATTTCAGCAGAACATACAGAAATTTGATTAGATTTCAGGTCCAATTCGTCGAGAGAAACACGATGTGACAGTTTTTAACTGCAACTTTTGCAGTTATCTTTAAGAAAAGATGCGTAAAAGCTGAGTTTTCGTTTGTACGAAATGGTCTATTAGAGTCTTAAAAAATATTAATAGTTTATTCATTTTTGGAAATGTTTTATTACATTAAACATCATTTATGTTATCAATTATAACTTTGATATCAAATAAGTTTCTAATCATTATTTGTAATGTCAAACATGAAAACACACATCGGTATTGTTGTTTTAATTTAATTGTCTTTTTGCTCAATGAAAACAATATTGACTGACTTTTCCCTGAATTAATTCTTATAATGCTTTTATAAATATTTCAATTTTGTTGTATGTTGTATAGAAAAACTACTTTAATTCTATTGTATGATTGACGTAATTTTGAATTTGAGATAATTCAAACAATTATCTCAAATTCACTGCTATCCAGAAATTCAGAAAGATAACAAAGGATACCTTGTATACTATAAAACAGGAAATAAAAAATGAATTGCTCTGCTGTTTTATTATAACCCTTCGTACAAAAACAAATGTTAACTGCTTAGATAAGAGGTACTAGTAATAATAATAATAATAATACTTTATTTGTCGTAAAAGGCTTTCGCCTGTTACAAGGGCGTTTTCTTCTGAAAAAACGCGTATTAATTTAACATTTCATATATTCTCTTCTTATCAACATATTTTACATTAATATTTTTTCACAATTATCATTTAATAAATTGTTTAACATAGTTACATAACATATAAATTGTGTTAGTATTGGCTCTGTCAAAAGTCTTAAACATTTCCATCTCACTATTACAGTTAGCCAGTGGTCCCATCTGGAGCCTATGTAACTTATCTTTTTCATTACAGCATTCACATATAATATGAACTGAACTCTAGATAAGATTTTGGTACATTTTGGACATTTAGTTTGGGTATAGTCTATATATTTATCATTTATAATTATTCCATTTTTATTTAGCCTGATCTGTATAAAAAACTTTTTGATGTTAAAAGCAAGCGGTACTAGTAAAAAATTTTTTACGAAAACTTTATTGTCTTAGTATACACTATTAAAAATTTTCTGTAATAAAATCTGTATATACCATTACTTATTTATTTAAAATCTTAAATATGACAAAATAAAGTAAAAAATATTGAATAAAAATCTGAGAAAAATCATTTATCGTGCTATTTTTATATATAATATTTGCGGAATTTAGTTTATTATTGTCACAGAAATATATAGGCCTATATATATTTGATTGAAAATGTCAGAAAATTTATTTCCAAAATAAAAAAGTATTATAAACATTGTATTATACGTATTACATTTAAATTGTATGACGTGGATAATACGATTACAAAAGATAATTTAGGTCTTCTAAAACCATCTACACATAGGCTACATCGAAATCGTGCATTCTAAATTAACTTATCATTTATATGAGTTCACGTTTATATTAGTTAAGTAGGAAAGTTTAAAATCATATATTAAATGTACTGTGAAGATTTGAATAATAATTATAACTTCTTTAAATCTACTTTTATCAGCACTAAACTACTGAATTTTGAAAATTTTCAATTATATTAAAAGTAATAATTAATATTCATGCTAATATTCACCTCTTGAAAATAAAAATTTATTAGATTTATTTTTCTAAAAAATATTACAAGTTGAAATGATTAAGGAAAATATACATTATTTCACGTTTAGTTTTGGTCATTTAATTATAATGTGTACTAGTAATATTCTCAGTTAATCAGAAGCAAAGAGAACGAACAGTTCCATATTTGTTTGAATTTTTAAAATAAGTTATCAGATCATTTATGTGATTAAAATTAAATTATGATGTTTTCAAATTTTTATATTTTATTAATAGAAATGCAGCGTTTACTTTACTAAACAAAATTATAATTTATTATCTATACAGTATAGCAAATACAAATTGCAAAAGCATGCTATTAAAAATAATACAATAATAATTAAATTGTTATTAAAGGACTAATTTGAAAATAATAAAAATAATTATATAATATACATTAAAAAATGTCTGAATTTCTTGAGTTCTAATACTAGATTTAGTTTTAATTTATATTTAACGGGAAAATTAAATACTCTAATTTCAACAAAAATATCTTATTTACTTATAAAATTTATAATGTACTGTATTTAATTCTAAAAATGTACAGAAAGATATTATAATAAAATTAAATTAAAGCTATATTGAGATTTAATAAAAATATACCCTAAAATGTTTAATTTGAGCAACCTCTTAATTATCTTTTATTTTTAGTTTTATGTCCCTAAAAGTAGTTTTCGTCTCTTCTAACAATTAGTTTCTGCTTTTTATTATGCAATAGTTTTGTGCAAATTCTCACGTAATTCTTATTATTCAACGATTGTTTTGTTAATTAATTATATTAAAATTAATTAACCTTCTTATTAATATTCTAATAAAATACAAAAATGAAATAAATCTTATAAAAAAAAACGAGAAAAATATAATACGATTTTTAGTAACTTTATATTGGAATTAAAGTTTTAAAACTTGATAAGAATAAATCATGCACTTACAATCCATATTTATTAAAATAGAAAATAGAAAAACAGAATATAATTATTCTAAGTAATATTTTATATTAATTTACTTGATAATTTATATGTGAAAGTTATTAAAAAATAAAGAAACATATAATAATTTAAGAAGTTTTCATTGATTTCTACCAATTTGTTTAACAATTATAAAATATATAACATTTACCAAACTTTGATCTTATCCAAGATGCATTTTATTCTAAGAATAAACATTTAGGAAATTTCAATTGTCTTCTTCAAGTCTACAACTCTAATGTAAAAAAAAAATTCTGGAACAATTTTTAAAAATTTCAAAACAGAGAAAGAGATTTACAGCATCCTTATTCTGTATTCGAGCACATGTAATTCAAATCTATGATAAATTTATTACTTTGAAAGATTAAAGAATAATAAATACAACACATTAGACATGTAAGATCTTTTCTCTACTTGTTTTAATTTTAAAATAAATAAGATCTTTCTTATTTACTTCTAAAAAATTTCTCAATGCCTTCGATTTTTTTAATACTTAAATTGTATTAACATATTTTTCGTATATTACAATTACATTTGAAAATAATGACCCTAACTTTTCAATTAAAATTTTGTTTAATGATTCAGTTAACGAAATGTCAATGAAGATGCTTATTTATTTATTTATTTTCCTGTAAAAATTTGATTTAAATATACAGAATGAGTCCCGACAAACAAAATCTAAACTTTCTTCAATTAGTTCAGTTTTAATATAGTACTGTAATATTAAAAATTATGTTCTGTAATTTATTATTCTAAAGAGTATGAAATTATGCAATCCTATATATGAAAGTTCAACTTTTGTGAAAGGATGGAAACTGACAAAACAGATGATCTGTTTGTTTGCTGAAGACACGTTCCAAACTTTCCAATATATATGTTTTGGCCATGTTACTATTCTTATATATATATAACTATTACTATTACTATTAACTATTATTATAGTTATAGTTATTATAATTATAACTATAACTATTAAGCTGACAACTATATATATATATATAGTTGTCAGCTTAACAATTTTTAACGTATTCTATAGTATTCTATTTTCGTAAAAATTCCACAAAAACTTTATTACTTTTTAAACTGATTTTAAAAAGTAATGTACTCACTATAGCTTTTTATTATCTGTTCTAAAATTTTTCAAAATCGTTTTAGAACATTTTTCGATAGAACTATTGAAATAACACAAACGTTAAGAATACAGTAATTGAACTAAAAAGAAATGTGATCACAAGCACAGATGAATTTTACTTATGTCCAAGGTAAAAGGTGGGAATCTTTCTCTCCTCTATCCCTTGACCAAGCCATTCCTTCTCCTTCGTGATCACTCAGTTCTCCGAATTCTTGACGATCGCAGATGTGGAGTTAATGGGGAGGGGTGCTAATGAGTAGCATATTTTAAACTCTGCTTACAACTATGAACATATAAAAAATAATCGAAATTGACGAAAATTTTTTGTTCTTATAATGAAAGTTATTCTAGTATAACCCAATTTCACATTGCAATACATGTTTCACTTAGCGATGATTATGAGAAGCTTCTTGGGAAGCCATGAAAATCAATATCAATTTAGTTTTGAAAATATAAGTGCTTATTAGCTTGTGCTATTACTATCAAAATACTAAGTTTGTGTAATAAATATTAAACATTATTGAATGCAATCGAAAATTAATTTTTACTGTTTTCACATTAAATATATGTCAAAAAATTATTCTTTTCTTTTTTTAATTTTTATTCTAATTGAAAAATAAAATCAATTTGATCAGACAGCCTGTTATTTTTATTTATTTCAGTTTCTAAATTTTAAAGTGATAAGCATGACCTTTAAAAATATTCATGAGCTTGAAATATGCAATAAAAATTGTTATGCTAAATTATTAAGCAAGAAACAAAAAACGTAACAAGAAAAACTATTTAATAAATACACAGTATTATATTTTCAAAATTATTCATAAATTGCACACCGATTTTTTTTATGGTTAAGGTTGCTAATTCTTTATGAATTCACTTTGTCCCACTTAATACGCTTATTAAACTATATATTTGCGTAAAACTGTTGAGTAAGCGAGAGGCTGATGTTCTGATATTGGTTAATTAATGTGAAAAAAGCGTCTTGAAAATGCGAACTCATATGGCATCTGTTAAATCTAGAATTATTGAAATACTTTTCCATCTGCTTCAATTCTTATTAAATGGAGAATCAACTCGAATAAAACCACTTGTTAGACCTAAATTTTCAAGGTAGTAAAAAAAAGTCATTTACTTCTTTGATAGTAGTGAAGTAACCTTAATAAAAGCTGGGCAGAATATTCTTTTCAAAATCTGGTTTATTGAAACTTATTTACGTCAAATCAAATTTTGAATTTTTATTTGATGCTGTCACCTTTGAGAAATCTAGAATGAAGTTTGTAGAACAGAATGAAGAAAGTAGTAAATAGTTTAGATCATGTGAACTGAAAAGTGAAAAAGACTATTTCTGAAAAAATAAAATAATGTTTACATTAAAAGTATAATTGTGACATTTTGCATTCATTCGCAGACATTTCATCGAGAAAAAAGCTTTTTGAATGAATTTCTGTAAAAGTTATGCTTTAGTTGAAAAGTGAGAATATGTTCAAAAAGTAAAAATTTTAAAAATATCAGAAGAATGAAAAACCAAAGAAAAAAAATACGTGCTCTTTAAATATTTGTTAACGCTTAATACTTGTGAATTATTTCAAGTATTGTTTAGTTTCTTCTAAGAAGAAACTAAACAATTTTCAACAGTCTTGTTTATTTTAGATTAGAATTATATTGGTGTCCTCAAGTCAATGGTGAAGTTTTTCAAGTCAATGGGTAATACATCAAAAAATTATCAGCGATAATTTTCAGGTTGTTGTTTCTGCTGGTGAAAAAAAAAGAAAGACAGGAAGACCACCAGAGTGTTTTTCTGATTTCTAATTTAAAAATTTGATTTAATTAAACCAATTAATTAATTTGTTTGTTTAGTAAGAGATAGTATAATATTTTGAAGTAAAAATTATATTTGTTTACTTGGAATTTTGTTTTAAAATAAAGAATATAGTTTTAAAGAAAGTTAAAATATTGAAGATGCAGCTTACGCCGAGTGAAAGAGGAGGATCTTCAATACTAAGACGAAAGAGTAGTGCGAAAATTGATTTGAAAGACGATTTGAAAAACTAGAAGACATATTTGTTAGTCAATGAATAAATATTGAAAAATTGGGTTCGGTTTATCAAATTCATTGAAGTACCCAGCAGGTGGTTTGTGACAATGCACAAAGCGCCCCTCTACGTTTCGGCCCCATAGGACCGATGGGTCGACATCGCGTCGGCGAAGACTGCAATGACTAATTCGTCAGGACTGACACAACTGTGTCTTCTCGGTAGACACAAACCGTTACGTTCGCCTTTACTCGCGAGCAGTCGTGAGCGGCGGTTGGACTCGGGATGGAGACCAATTGGGCACTTTACTTTAAAAGAAGTGCACTTTACAATTTGATTATAGAAAATAATACGCGTTTATTGATTATAGAAAATAATACCCGTTTATTGATTATATAAACTAGTTACACATATGCATTAAGCGAGAGAGAGTTTAAAAATATTCGCGCGTGGTATTTACCTGAAGATCGCTCGCTTGATTTGGGTCCTTTTCGGTGGAGACACGTCCTTGGTGGGTACTTGGGGTCACCGGCTATCGCCGGTTAAGCTTCTGATCGCTGGCTATTGGAGGAGCATCGACGGCGAAGTGTATCCGAATGTATACAATGACCAACCTTCCAGGACGGACGAACTCTTCTGTCAGGCGAACTCCCAGTCGCGTCATCGGACATTCTCTTTTATTTGGAGGTCCTCCCCCACGCAACTCTTGTCCTTTTTTGGTAAAATCGTCCTTCACATCCAACGGCGATTTTTGCATTTGATTCCTAGTGACACATTCGATGTGTCACCCCCAACCAAGGAACCAAGTCTGTGGGAAAGAATATAATCATATCCTTAGCGATTTTTTTTCCCCCGAAAAAATTTTGAATAAAATTTTCTTGTCAAGTCCGGCCTCTCACAGATTTTTATGAAGGAAACGTATTAGATGAATATGATGAGCAGTTCTGAGAAAAACACTTTAGTGAAAATCACTTATTTAATACAGAATATCAATAAAATAAAGAGTGAACAGTTTAATAATTTAAGACAAGATATTAACTCTATTCAAGTTACTTTAGAAAGATTTTATGATTGCTGTACAGAATTTCGATGATAGTGTAAAAAATAATACGTCACTAGAGAACATGCAAATGAAATATGAAATTATTGTCTTTATTAAATTTAATCAAAATATAAACTTAAAGCTGCGAATAATTTAATAATTAGAAATTACTTTTTTAAGCAAGGCTGTGGAGTCGTGTAAAATTCTACCGATTTCGATCAGGGCGGACTTATTAAGAAAAATAGGCCCGAAAATTCTGATGGCATCGCGTGACCTCAGAATAAAAGCTTCAATAAATAGAGTTATAATATAGATAAAACGTAGAAACTTTTATTCCAAAGACTCCCCTAAGTAATGACAGTCAATATATAAATATGTATTCGATAATTTTTAGTTTCCCGGATGTTATATATAACAGAAGAAATGTGTAGCAATCGGTCAAAAATGACCCCCTCCCAAATTTTTACATTTTTGGACTTTTGGACTTTTTACATTTCTTTGCTTATAACTTATAAACAAAGAAAAATAACAGTCGGAAAAGTAATAATATCGACTATTCTGATTACTTTTTTAAAAAATACAAAATAAAACGATTTTTAAAACTTAATTAAACATTATAATTTGACACGTCTACTTAATGTATAAATTCATATTTATTGACTTGTTTGATAATGGCAATGGTATTCAGTAGGCCTATAAATTTTCATTGGTTAAATTTCATATATAAATAAAAACAGTAAATACATTTGTTCATAAACAAATCAGTTTAATAAAAATGTTGTACGTAATATACGAGTATATTAGGTAATATATAAGTATGCACAAACATTAAACTAAGTCAAGAATGAGAAATATAACATTTAGACTGGTAAAGAAAAAGTTTGCTTATTTTGCCATGTTGATTAATTTATTATTTTCCAATCTAAATTTTCCATTCTAATTTAAATTTATTCAATCGAAATTAGATTTGCTATTGATTCGGGAGGATAATATAGTAGATATTCATAATTAATAATGAAACTAAAACATTTAAAATTAAATTTAAGAATATGACAATAAAAAGTATGTTTTTTTCTGTTCCTATTAAAACAAAAGCAGATAATGTTTTAATGTAGTGGGAAAAACCAAATAAAGTGACCAAATATTTAAAATATTCAAAAGTGATGATCTTTCAGGAAATCAAGCGACGTAAACAGTTGTTTTTTTATTACATTAATGCTAGAAAACTGGTTATAAGTATTTTTAAGAGATGTATTGATTTTGGAAGGGAAAACATATATTTTTAGTAAAGTAAAGAAAGATTTAATATATATAGATAGTTTTTGAAAGACAAAAGGACAAGTAAAAATATAAGTTATAAGTCAGATACAAAAATACTAAGGAATTGGATCTAATTACCTGAAATATTTAAAATTTAAGAAATAAAATAAATAACAAAAAATTCTTGTCTATGATCATAATAACTGACTAGATGGAAATTGCGGAAACTTGGTTTATATATCAAGAAATTATCAATGATGATTTTGAGGTTGTTGTTTCTGATTATGAAAAAATGAGAGAGGAAGACCACCAGAGAGTCTCTCTGATCTTCTAATTTAAAAACGTGAATTTAATTAAACCAGTTGAAATCAATCAATCAATCAATCAATCAACCAATTAACCAATTTATTAATTTTAAAAATTTAAAAAACTTGAGATTAAAAGAAATTGGTAAAGTTATTGAATTTAAAATTTTAAAATATTAAATATTGACTAATAATAGATTTAATTTCAAATCAGCAATCATTTGATATATATTAAATTTCAAGAATTATTTATTTACTATCTTTTACTAAAAGTAATTTTACTACAAACGAGATCTTTTAATCATATTGGGCGTTAGTTAATTATACTAAATGGTGTTACATTTATTGAAGATTTTAATTTTCTAATTGCGGAAGAAATGTATTCTAAATTTTATGGACCGAACGTTATAAACTTATAACACATGATAACAGCGAAACAAAAGACAACCACCATAATTTAGGAAAACGTGAGATTGATTATGGAAAATCAAATTCTATCCTATATTGGTTCAATAGGTAAGTAAATCTATTATTGATTATTTGATTTTCTCTAGAAAATTAGAGGCTATCTATATTACATTTTCAATCTTAAATGTAGATATATCGGACCATTTTCTGATATGTTTTTTGTTCCGAATCATAGATAAGAAAGAGTGCTTAAGATGTTTGCCATTCAAATTTACGAATGTATATTATAACTTTATGGAACATGAAAATTGAAGTTTTCGAAGGAAAAGTCTATGATTTGAAAAATCTTTCTATAAAACTTTTGTAAATTTTTTCAGTTTATTCAAAAAAGGTATAATAAATTTTACGAAATTAAATAAAAATAAAAAATAAAAAACGCTAAATATATATTTAGGAAGAACTTCGCTTAGATCAGGGGTGGCCAACCTTTTGCATACCATGCGCCAATTTTTTGATAGACGAGTTCACATGCGCAGTGGCGTACCGTGAGTGTTAGCAGCCCGGGGTGGAGAAAAATTTCGGCCACTCCTTATTTAGGTATTTCAATTTATAAGACGAAAATTCAGATTTGCCACAGAACAAGCAATGAAAAATGCGGTTGTAGTGTAGCTACCCGTATAAAATAGTTCTATATGACATCAGTGGTGTACAGTACATGAACACGAATGCATCGTGTAACGTACAAGCAAACAAAACAAAAGAAAAAAAAACGTCAACAGGTCGATTGCACCGAATTGTGTAAGAAATACACTTGCCAAGACACACTGTAAAAAATTAATTTTCTATGTAATATTCATAATTGCAATGAAGCCAAATCTGGCAATGTTGCTCGGAACCGACTGAAGCGCCACTTGTAGCCGTCCAATGCGCCAAGTTTGGCGCATGCGCCACGTTTTGGCCACCCCTGGCTTAGATAAATCTGAAAAACTACTTGAAAATTAAAACACTTTATAATAATTTAATATAATCTACTGTACAAATAATTGGCATTTAAACAGTTATCATTTTATAATAGGGCAAAATAATAAGTGTAATCGAAAAAACAATTCGTTAAGACTATCTATAATAAATAATATTTGTTTGATTAAAGTAATTGTTCCTAGTCAGAACAAATCCAAGAATATTATTTTTCTTATATACGGGTCTTTGTATTATATATTATTCTTATATAATACTATTCTTAGATGTCCATTTAAACATCTACCCAGGGGCAAATAGCACTCATTTAATGCTACATCTTTGTAGCATTACATGAGTGTATATATATGGTGCATGCTTATTCAAACGCTAAAATAACCGAAGGGAATCAATTTAAAAAGATTTGGCATGACCTAAAAATAATTGTAAATGATATATACAAAATTTCAGAAATTAATACATAAAAGTGACCTTTATTTTGTTCAAAACGATCGTCTTCAGCAGCAATACAAAAATTTAGATTGTCAAGCGTTTCGTTATGGACGACACTTGGTCCTCGTTCTTGTACTAGTGTCATCGTTTCACAGGCCAGTCACGTGTCTCTCCAGTTCTTCACATCACGCAGCGCTGCTGGGCACGCATCATACATCGAAGAATTTAGGCGACTCCACAAAAAAAAGTCCAGAATGGTCAAGTCTGGGAGATGTGGTGGCTGTGGAACAAAACAGCCAGATAAACAATACAGTGAATAGGACAATACATTCTGTTGGCTGAATTGTCTTATTCAGCGGTTATCAATCCATTCTGCGAGCCACTGACGCATGTCCGTCCGGGAATGAGGTAATTTCTGTTTTGTTGGGTGGCATGGTAGTATAAAAAAACATATTCATTTTGCCGCTAGTGTTTGTAGTTTCGGTTGTCATATTGCAGTGTTTTCGAGTAATGATGAATCACTTTCTAAACAAATAAACAAAACTTATTTAATAACATATATATTATTTATTTTTGAGTAAAAATTCCTTTACAGACCATTTTTAATTGTGCAATTCATAAAAGTATTAATTTAAGATTTATTTTTAGGTTATTACAATTTATTATCATTTATATATTTTTATTCTGAAAGAATGTTATTTTAAAATAAAATAGTTTTTTTGAACTCATTTTAACAATTGATTATTTTTTAAATTTAAAAAATGCAAATATTCTGTATATTATTTGATCACACATACTGTATTTAAGACATTTCAAGTTGTTTTCATTGATATGAATATTTATATTTTTATTCTAGGAAACACTAAACTGTATGCAGAGTTTAATGCAAACTGGTAGAGGAGAAGGTGGTATTATGGAATCCCATTTTCATTTTAGTGAATTGTACACAAGGTATCATAACTACACCCACATTTTTGTGCGAAAAGTATTGGTAACTATTAAACTAAATGTTTCTAATTGGATTTTTCGTTAGTGTAACTATAATTATGGTTTTTGAAGGCTTTTGTACAAAAAGTCAGAAAGTAGGCTTAGAGAAAATCGGGTGGTAATATGAAACCTTACTGTATATTTTCAAAAAATGCTTTAATATAGCCAAAAACAAATAGGAAAATACAAAAAATGTTAAATAATTACAAAATTATTTACTCCAATGTATTTTATCGCAAAAATGCTTTTATAATAGAAAAATATGACCTCCATCAACAATATATATTTCAGCAGCTCTTTTTCGATATTCTCGGGAAGAACTGACTTTCTACCTAGTGTCATTTTCACAAATTGCTCTGGAGGAATGTCTGCTTGCAAATAGAAAGTTCGGAGGAGTTGAGTTCCATATTACTGTAAAAACACCAAAGGAATCCGTATTTCACGCATCGCCATCTTGAATTAACTTATGTCCGTCAAGACCAAAATTTAAAAAACGTGAACATCACACAGATTAATGTGTATCCCTAAGTCTCTGGAATGGAATACATGCACCAGTTAACCTACAACTACACAATTTATATTTTAAAAATAATTAAATTCAATTAGCATTCAAAACTTTCGAATTTTGAAAAATACAAATTTGTTGATTCACTACGGACAACTGTTTAACTGCAGTGAAACGGGTTTTCTACTTGCTATGGATGTCTGCCTAGTTCAGTTCAGCCACAATCCGCTACAGTTCGCCTTTATTATCAGTTCGAAATGCAGTGGTTCCATAATACCCGCAGTATTCCATAATACCACTTTTCCTCTATAGTTATTCCATGTATGAAACCATCGAACTAACATGGTTGGTGTTTAGACATCGCATGCATCGCAACAGCATTCGAACAAATCAAACAAATCCATTCAAAGAGGTTTTTAAAATTTAAAGATTCAACTTTTAAAGATAAAGATTCAAATTTCAAATCAATAAACATTTGCTTATAATTAGCATTTTTGATTTGCTATAGAAATTTAATTATTCTTTTTTAGAATTTTGTGATTGCTTACTTAAATTAAACTTCTAATTACAAAATTAATTAAAAATTTCATTTATGTTTGTATGTGTTTTGCGTTTTTTCTGTCAAAAATTTCACATCTATGATTGACATTGGTTTTTGAATTCAGTATTTATACTCATTCTTGATGAAATATTTCTTTAGCTGTTTTAAGATCTCAAAATAAGCAACTTACAATTTTCAAATAAAGTTTAATTAAATCGACCTAGAAACTGATCCGTAATCAGATTTTACAGGTGAACAAATCCTGGATAACTCCACTTGACCAGTTGGTGAAAAACAAACCTACGAACAACTACCAATGTTCAGTGGTTTTATCAACTCGGCCACTAGTGGACAAAATCAAAATCTAAAAATTCAAAGAAATTAATTAATTCGCAGGAAATCAAAAATGATGATAATGAAAGTTGAACATAGTGTAGAGAAAATATTTGGAAAAATTGTCTCCTTTTATCGTTGTTTACATTTATGAACTCATTTTCATATCTTGCTAAGCTATCACTCGCCATTAGGTTTGATTATAAGAGTTATATTTATTTTTTCACTATAACTATCCATGTAGAAATTTGTAATCGAATCTGCATTAATCCATGTTTGGCATCACTAGCCCAATGCTGGTAATCTGCCTCGAGTCAACGTTTCAATTGATAATCGACGTGTAATGCTAAACGAACAGTCGACACATTACCGCTAGCCCTATATTTGAATCCAACATTGGTCAGATGTCTGCTAACAACAATGAGACAACGATCAATGCCAATGAAGTTCAATCGACACAGTCCTATGTTATCCCATATGTAATCTGTGTGTATGTTGTCAGCAAACAATGATGCAAGATCGGTAATGAATATTGTTACAGTGTCGGCATTGACGTTAATAATGATTTTCACAGCATCGGAATTGCCATCCGACATTATCATCAACTTTAAAACGTGCATTGATTTCGTTAATATTGCAATGAGGACATTTCAGCATACGAAATAATGTGTCCGAAAGATCTCCTATCTTTTATTATTAAAATATTTTTAAAAGAAAACAGTATAAATTATACTATATAAATGAACTTGTTGAAAAAGTTAAACGGTGTTGGCAAACTTCAATCTACTCAAATGGAAAACTTAAAGGAAATGGTTGTGAATTACAATTATCCAATATCTGAAGGGAAACAAAAGAAACCATTAACGAAACATATTAAGAAATTTTTAGGTGTTTTAATGGATTCTAAGCATAACGGTTTACAAGTTTTTCTTCCTAACAGATAGGGTGAGATATTTGGACTGATTGTTGTAAATGGGTTTTTTCTGAATTTTATCTGTTACCGCTAAAGCTCGAAATCCGTTAATGTGTACATTACCTCGCTAATCTGCAGATTAACTAGGGTGATCCGTTAAAGCTGCTAAAATTGTTCAATTTCTCAAATCACCTAGGTAATTTGCAGAGTATCTAGGTAATCTGCACATTAACGGCTTCCGTATCGTTAAAGTTCAAAAGTTTGTTTCTTTCACTTCCTTTCCCCACTCCTTCTTTTTACGTAGATAAATTTAAATCCTAGAATGCAAGCAAGCACCGAATTGGTGAGTAAAATCAAGAAAAGATTCTTCGCAAACCTCTTTAGCGAAGATTTAAAATATAATACGTAGTGTTTTAATAACAAACCAAAGTAT